>NC_134112.1:53794090-54097121 GCF_040939455.1 Microcebus murinus
GACTATATATAGGGGAACTTTTAGTTTAGTTGGAGAGACTTCAGAAAGCCAATAATATAAATTCAAGTTGATAAGTTTAAGCACAAACTACTATCAGAGTCAAAAATACATAATTAACCTAAATTAAAAGATTAGTCTACCTCTCTGTTGTAAATTATAAATAATGAATTGCTTTATTTCTTAATATGATATGTACCTTAAATAACCAATAATAACATATTAAAAAAAATAGACACATTGTTTATTCATTATTTTTACTAATGTTTTCAGGATTCTTTTAAAATCACACTGTGCCAAAGAATAAATTGTGTTAATTTTATTATTTTTAAATAAATAAAAAATGGATTAAAAAGAAATTATGAAACCCACATTATTTTCCCCTTTTATAAATGAATAATCAGTTTTACTTCCACACAATAAACATCTCACTAAAGTACATTTTAATCAGATCCAAGAAGAGCTTATATTTTAACTGATGAATAGGAAATTCATACCCAATATTTTTCAGAAAATTTTATATTTAAAATGATGACTAAGAAATTACCCAGTTTATATGGTAGTCAATCTGTTATAAAGTGGTAACAGTTGCTGGGATAGAGCATATCACAGCCTCATAAGGTTGGGAGAGATCAGGAGAATATTTATTCACACTCACATCAAAATAAGAACCTATGGTTCTGTTTTAAAAATATAGCAGTTTAATGTTTTTAAAAATAACTTATATTTGAAACCATTATTTTTAAATGATATACCAAATGGTAAAGGCAAAAATTATTCAATGTGTCATTTAAAGAAATCAAACTGTGTACAGGACTGCAAATCTCAGAGCTGACAAAACTGTGAAGTTGGAAGCATAGTGTAACAGATTGCGTATTATCTCTCACTTCTCTCTACCATTACTATAATAATAATTTCAGGCATATAAAATAAGTTAATGGCAAAAACAAACATAAAATAACTATCTGAAACAAAATACAAATGTTGCTTAAAATGTAAATAATATTCACACATCTCAAAACATGAACTACATGAGAAAAACCACACAATCTTTTGGCTCAAAGTCTAAAACATCCTAATATAATTCTATAACCCTCTTTGTCACTATACTGAGATTAGAACAATGTAATTCCTATGGCCATATTTATAATCTTTAAAATGCCATTATGCATTTATTTATTTATTTTTAAATAAATATTTAGCATCAACTGCATGTGAAGCATCGTATTAGGCATTTGAAATGTATTGTTAAAATTTCAAAGCTTGCATTTGTCAGTGGGTAACTGATAAAATAAAATCAAACTAATAAATATATTATGTAGCATTTTATTAAACAAAAATTATGGGAGGTTCTTATTTTGGACTGAGCTCCCACATGAGGCTCCAGTAGACCAGACCAAACCAAAATAGAGTCACTCTTGCTAAATGCCACATAATCAAACTGAAACTTTAAGGAAGGAGATAGATCCCAAAACAGATCAGTTTTTCCTGAAAACAAAAGTTTCCAGTCTACCTGAATCCATGTAATAAAGAAATGCACTCTGCTTTAACCTTTACGAAAAGAAAAAAATGTAACCTGAAGTAACCTGATGTTAACCCATCAGTTTTTTTTTTTTTTTTCTCTATTCTGTTTTGCTTTTTGCACCTTAGAAACTCACTGTTCTACCATTATGTGGTGGGAACTCTTATTCTATTTTGTAGAATGGAGGTTGCCCCCATTTATGAATCATGAATAAAACCCAGTTAGATCTATAACTGAATTTGTTGCAGTTTTGTCCTTTGATATTGTTAAAAGTGATCACAAAAGTCAGGTCAGGTGTTGGGGGACAAATGCAATTTTAAAAGGGTGGTCAGTGTAGTCATTGAGAAGATGACACTGGAGCAACAAAAAATAAAGTTGAGAAAGCAAGATAGGATGATATCTGGAAGATATTCTAGACAAAAGGAACAGACACTACAAAGACCCTGAGGCCAAGAGGCCAGTGTAGCTGGAACAGCCTGAGTTAGGGGAAGAAAAGTTAAGAACTGTGGAAGAAATGTGCTAGAACAACAGCCAGAACATGTGTGGTATTATAGGTCTTGTGAAGACTGGCTCAAACACTGAGTAAATTTAGGAGACATAGTTATGCAAAAAAGAATGAGTGCAGTAGTTGGGGAAGGGTAAGTGATGTTTGTATAAGAGAAAGAAAGAAGTCAGAGTTGACTTCAAGTTTTTGTTTGTTTGTTTGCTTTTTATCTGAGCATTGACATATGCATTCCTAGAGTAACCCTACATCCCAGTTTCCTCCATCCCAATTTGTGCCTATAATCTAACATACTGTCCTTTGTATTTTGAAAGCATCTAGCTTGAATGATAAATTATACATTTGTTCTAGGGCCGCTGAAATAAGGGACATGGGTAGGGAGTGGAATTTTGAGGGAAAGATCAGTAGTTAAATTTTGGAAACACTTAGTTTGATTTGTTTATGGGAAATGCTGGTGGAAGACTGAGTTGGTAGTTAAGTAAGAGAGTCTTAATATGTAATATCTTATGTCATCTAGTTTTGGACTCAGTGCATGGATGATATTTAAAGCTATGAGAATACATTAGATCATTAAAAAAATTGAAATGCAGATAAAAAAGGAAGAGGGCCAAAGATGATAGCTAGAGACATGAACATTAAAGAGTGAGTGAACCAGCTAAGATATGACCATCAAAGAAACAGAATAAGTTGCCTATGAAGTGAGAAGAATCCAATAATCATGTATTATTAGTTAATTTTTAAATTTTAAGCCAATTCACTATTTGACCCTAATTTATTTAGAAAGTAAAATGTACATCACAATTATTTAAAAAAACCTGGATCACTTGCCATAAGTGGTAGATAAAGACTAATATTCATTAAAATCATATCATGAATATTAAAGTTGAAAACATTTATCCATATACTGCCTAAAATATCACATACGTTGAAAATAATAAAATTTGGGATCATCTACCTCTTATTATTTAAGATATGAACAATCTTTTGGCACTCCAAAACAGCAAATACAAAGCTGACATAAATGCTTTTTAAAATTTGTCTAATCTTTCTTTTTATAAACCTCGAGAAAATTATTGAAAATTAAAAATTGACAAGAAAAAAGAGAACAGAAAATATAACAGATAAAAGATATTAACAAAAGTTTGGAAGGTGAAAAAAAAAACACAGAATGATCATCCTTGTAGTCTACCAGAGAAGAAAAAAACCCCAAATAACCCAAATAAAAGCCCATTAGGAACGGTTAATTTGCATTAATTTGTACTTCAGAAATTTCAGGAGTCCATGACAGCCTGTAGCCATAAATGCACCAAAAATTCTTATTCCTGACTAAAGCTAAACCTTCCACTGTGGATTAGACTTTCTCACTTCTCTCTTTTAAAATATATCTTATAGCCAAATAAACTCTGATCCATCTGCTATGATTTGAATATATGGATTCCTCCAAAACTCATATGATGTATCATCTTAAACCACAATATGATAGAGTTAAGAGGTGAAGTCTTTAGGAGGTGGTGAAGTCATGAGGTCAGACTCCTCATGAATGGGGTTAGAGATTTTATAAAAGGGCTGGAGGGAACTGGATAGACTTTTATTTGCCTTTGTCTCCCTTCCACCATATGAGGACATAGTGTCCTCTATCTGGAAGGTGCAGTAACAAAGCACTGTCTTAGAAGTGGAGACAAGGCTCTGATCAGACATTGAATCTATTGGCACATTGACCAAGGACTTCTTAGTTTCTAGGACCTTAAGAAATAAATATTTTCTTGTTTATGAATCACCTAGTCTAAAGTATTTTGTAATAGCAGCAGAAATAGACTAAGACAGAAATTGTTACTAACATAAGGGGTATTGCTATAGCAAATACAAATAACAAAAATGTGCAAGTGACTATGGAAATGGATAATGCGTACAGGCTACAGGAAGAATTAAGAATTTGTAGGTGCATGCTAGAAAAAGGCTGTATTGCCATGAATGGAGTATTAATAGTGATTGTGGTGAGAGCTCAGAAGAAGAGAGCTATAGACAAGGCTTCAATTTTCTTTAAGATTATTTAAGTGGTCATTTTAAGAACATTGGTAGTAATATGGAACGTAAAGGTCATTCAGATGAGATCTTATATGGAAATGAGTAAAATCTTATTGTAAACTAGAGGAAAGTCCATTTTTGTTATAATGCGGAAAAGAACCTGTCTGAATTGTGTTCACATCTTAGTACTTTGTGAAACAAATATTTTAAAAGCAATGAACTGGGATATTAGTTGGAAGAAATCTCTAAGCAAAGTGTTGGGGGTGCTACATGGATTTTTTTGACTACTAATGATAAAATGAAAAAAGAGAGAAATGAATTAAATATGGAATTTGTAATAAAAGGAAAGTAGAACTTAAAATATTTGAAAAATTCTCAGCCTTGCCAAATTATAAAAAATTTTAAAAAGCTTGTTCTGGAGAGAATATCAAGTGTATAGGCAAGAGAACATTTGATAAGATAGTATAGATAGAAGCCAGATGTTATACCTCAGAAAAATGGAAGAACAACCCTAAAGGTATTTCTAAGATCTTCATGGCTGCCCTACCTATCACAGGCCCAGAATGCCAGGGCCTGGAAAGCAGAATGATTTCAAAGGAGGAACCCAGAACATCCATGGGACTTCAAAGCCTTGGGAAGCCTCAAGTTTTTGCTCACAGCATTCTGCAGCCACCCCAGATGTAGCTCAAGCAGGTCTAGGTGTGGCTCCAGCTGCCACTCCAGTGGGCACAAGCAGTAAACCTTGGCAGTGTTCATGTGGTAACTCTGCAAGTACACAGAGTACATGAGCTGTGGAGACATAAAATACTTTTATCTAGATTTCAAAGGATGCCTCAGAGAAACCTTGGAGTCTAGACAGAGAACTACCACAGGGGTGTGGCCACTACAGAAAGTCACACTTAGGCAACACCCAGGAGAGCTGTGGGGTCAAATCTACCACAGAGAGCCCCATAAAGACAGGGGCCTCTAGGTCTTTGGGTGCCCAAACTCAACCCTAGTGTTTTTGGTGATCAGGACCTGGAGTCAAAGAGGATTATTCTGAAGCCTTAAGATTAAATGTTTACTTTGTTAGGTTTTGCCCTTCTTGGGACCTGTTACTCCTTTCTTCTTTTCTGCTGCCCCCTTTCAAAGTGTGTCTATCTATTCTACCTGTCACACCACTGTATTTTTGAAACACATAACTGGTTTTATTTCACAGGTTCACAGCTGGAGATCAATTTGCCTCAGGATGAAACATTCCTTGTATCTCACCCATATTTGAGGTGAGATTAAATGAGGCTTTGGACCATATACTTTTGAGTTAGTGCTAGAACACGTTAAGACTTTTGGGGCTATTGGGATGAAATAAATGTATTTTGCACACGACAAGGACATAAATTTTGAGTTATCAGGGGTGGAATGCTATGGTCTGAATGTATCTCCCCCAAATTCATGTTGAAACTGAATTGGCAATGCGATAGTATTACAAGGCGCATTTTTAGGAGGTGATTAAGTCACGAGGGCAGATCTCTCATAAATGAGATAACAGCCTTTCAAAAGAGGTGTGAGGGAGTTTTAGACTCTTTTGCCCTTCTACCCTGTTAAGAACAAAGCATTCATCCCCTCCAGAATACTTTAAAACAGCATTCAAGGGACCATCTTGGAAGAAGAGAGCAACCTTCACCAGACACCAAATATGCCAGCACATTGATCTTGGACTTCTCAGCCGCTAGAACTGTAAAAAAAATAATAAATTTCTATTTGTTAATAAATTACCCAGTCCCAAGTATTTTGTTATAGCAGCACACATGGACTAAGACACCATCATTTTTTTTTTTTTTCTTTAGAAAGATTACTTTTCTTTAGAAAGATTACTACAACTTTCTTACTGGTCAATCAGTTTTCATCCTTGTTCACCCTTAGTCTATTCTGAAAAAAATAAAGTAGAATTATCACTTTAAAATGTGATTAAAGTCATGTCACTACCTAATACAACTTTTCAATGGTTCTCCACATCACTTAGAGCAAAATATAAAGTACTTTCAAGGACCTTCAAAGACTTTTATGATCCGTTCCACCACCCTTACTTTCCTACTACACTTGATCAAGCTGATGCTGAACCAGCTGTAGTGTTCATCTGGTTGTGCCTTGAACAATGTGGTTAAGTAGGTGAAAATGACACCAAAATCTCATGTTATGAAAGTTAAGAAATATGTTTCATGGGAGGAAGTAATAAGTCAAGACTCAGCAAGATAAGATGTGAGGTTTCTTATTCTATCTTTATCCTATGAAGAGGTATCCTGGAATCAGGGCACTGTTGTTGGACATACTGTGGGTTTGTGCTGCAAAAGAAGGAATGCTATCCACTGTTAATTTACTCTCTTATGATGTAATCATGAGGACAGCCTTGGATGTGGGAAAATAAACAGCTATGGCTCATGCACTAAGTTATCTGAAATTAGATGTTAGCTGTACAGGAGTTTATCTGAGAATGCCAGCTGCTAGCATCTGGAAGTTGCATCTGTAATTAAACTATTTCTCACACATATAAAACCTTCAGATCCCAATTTTTTCACTGTAGAATTACATTCATCATTCAAGAAGCAATTAATAACAAATTTACACAAACTCAGGAAATACAGGAATACAAAATAATTTTCAGCTCATTGTATAAGGCCAATATAACACTTTTATCAAAATCTATCTACAGTATTATAACAATACAGACCAATACTTATGAGGAACACAATGTCAAGAGACAATGCTTTATAAATATCTTCATGTTTTTGCACAGTTTTACCTTTCTGATATAAGACCACTGGCAAACTTTGTTAAAGGATAATTAAATAGCAAATATCTCATGGAAGCTAGAGATTGTGTATTGCTCCTGAGAAATTTAAATTGTGTATTGCTCCCCCAACCAGTTGTTTTCTCTCTCTCTCTCTCTCTCTCTCTCTCTCTCGATGAGCCAGCTGCCATAGATAGATACCTAGATAGGTAGATATAGATATTGCTACAGTCTGCAAGTCTCAAAAAAGTTGAGATTTCTCTCTCTGTTTTCACATATAAAAATCAATCAATATAATTTATCACATTAATAGAATAAAGTATAAAAGTCCACAACTACGTGAATATATACTGAAAAGCACTCAAGAAAATTATTCTTCACCAATTCATAATAAAAAGAAAAGAAAGAAAACTAAAAATAAAATAAAATTTCTTCAACTTGCTAAAAGTTATTTATGACAAATCTACAGCTAACATCATATTTAATGGGGAAAGACTGAACAAGACAAGGATGTCCTGTCTTGCACTTCTTACACTGATAGTCTTAGCCAGTGAAACAGGGTACTAAAAAAATAAGGAATAATATTTGGAAAGGAAGTAAAGCTCTTTATATGCAGATGACACGCTTGTGTATCTAGACAAGCTTGGCTTGTAGAAACTTCACCCCAAGCTCTGCCTTCATCTTTACAAGACATTCTCTCTGTGTATGTCTGTCTCTTCACATGGCACTCTTTTGTTCGTACACCAGTCATACTGGATTAGAGTCCCATCCTACCCTAGTATGACCTCATTTTAACTTAATTACATCTACAATGACCCTATTTCCAAATAAGATCACATTCTACTGGTGGTTAGGACTTCACTATACAAATTTTTGCAGGACAAAATTCAGCCCATAATACTTATTATCTTTAAACACATCAATTTGTAGAGAAATGAATTGAATATACCAATTTAACAAAAAGACATGGTCATGCATTTGTCTGACATCCTCACTGTAAATCCCATAAATGAGATAAGAGCATATATTGCCAGAGCACAAGAATTAAAACTAAAACTACATCATAACCTAATGGACTTTCACATAGCTAGAAAAAATAAGGTTTTTTAAAAAAATCTTATTTCCTCATTCATAGGAATGACAGCAAATCTCCCTTCTGATTTGTACTTCATTTAGAGTGCTTCATTTAGAATTATATTCAAGAGTTATAAACTTGAATGAAAATATTTTATCATCAATACCTTCAAATTCCACAATGTTAATGTGAATTATCCACTTTTCCTAGTCTATACTCTCTTCCTATGCAGACTTATATAAATAATTAAATTATGAAATTATTTTTAAAGGACCTGTAGAGATATATATATGCCCTTTGAAATACCTTTTCCTTCTTCAACAATGTTCATATAAAACTGACATTATTCTATATTCAGAGCACAGAGTATTTTAGTCATCATTTCCTTGTTTATCTTTGCCTTAAGATTGACTATATTTCTTCTTCCATGTTTCATCTTGCTTTGTATATAGGTATTTGCTTCCTCTCTCTTCTATTTGTATTTGAAGCTTTGCTTGATAAGAGCTTCATTTTGTCAGTTACTCAAGTTTTAATACTGTTTTATTGTTACTCATTTTGGAAAGTGGTTTTTATAATATTATAATTACATTTTTCCAAATTAAGTTGTATAAAAATTTTATCTCTTGAAGTTATAATGTTTATTATGCCTTATATTTTTTAGACCTTTTGTATGGATTTTTAAAATGAATGGGTAATAATCAGAAGTAGTATAGGAATAGCAGTCATATTAAATAATCTAATTTGGACTCATTTATAAATCAACTATTTTTTTCTAAAATTACATAAACATAAATCACATTACAAATTTGTTATTTGTAAATGTCTCCTTTTAGTATTAGCAGAACTATAGCTAATAGGATAGAGTCCCAAAGAACACTGATTTCCATCTGTTACCCCCTCCAGAGATCATTTCTTGCCATTATAAGTCAATCAAAAATCAAGTTAAGCCTCTTGACATAATTGGAAGTTTCAAAGTGATCTGAAGAGCACAATTTTCTTTTACATATGTCAAAGCTAGATGAGAAAAATACCATGGGAACAGAAAGGTCAAGGGCTAATCCACTCCAAAGTCATTAAAGATCATATTTAAATTGCTTTGGAAACTTCAAGGTTTTTAAAGCCATCATGAAATTCCCCAACAGAGCAAGGTGCCTCTAACACAACAGCTGCTCTCTATGGGAAAGGAATAATGTTCCTTCTTCTGCCATGCTGACATGGATCTTTGGTTTTCAAAGTTTATTTTGTCATGCATATATTTGTTTTAAACAAATTTTGTTAAATTTTTAAACAGTAATTTATTATGTCATAATAGGAAGAATTTTTAGCTTAAATGAGCCTATTACACATTGCACTTTAGAACACTACATTTGTAAAATTAATTGTAGCAATATGTACCATGCCATCATATTAAATATTGAAGGAAAAAGTTCCCCATTTATCCTGAGTATATCACCACCACTGAAGGCCTGGGACATAAAAGTAATTACCTAGAGAATAAAGGCTACAATATGACCATATTTTTAATAAATCATCCAGATAAGATAATTATTCTTTCTACTTCATTTTGGCAGTGGACACCTATTTTATTATAGGGCATTAAATCATAATCATGCTATTGAGTTGTTATAATCAAACACTGTTGAACAGACACATATATGTACGCATCTGTAACACCACAAATAAATTGTTGGAACAGAACAGAGTGTATAAATAGTTCCATATATATATATATATATATATATATATATATATATATATATACATATATATATTTAAGCATTTATTGTATAATAAAAGCTGCATTTAAACTCAATGGGAATAACAGGCTTTACAATAAATAATGTTAGCAGGAAAGTAAGAATGGATAACAAATCTGTGAAGCAACATCCATGACAGGGAAATAAAAATGCCAAAATGACCTGATAGCACTTTTTATAGATTAAATGTAAAAATTTCAAAACAATTGATAATATCAAGTGTTGGTGGCATGGAAGAAACTGATAATCTTAAAAACTGCTGGTTCAAGTATGTATTAAATTAGCCAAAATATTTTTGAAAAGATATTTGGCAGCTCTAGGAAGCTATAAGATACACAAACACTTTGATCCAGCAGTCCCGATTCTAAGATTTTTGACCTCTAGAAATAAACACAAGAGTAAATAAGGATATAGCACAATAGTACTTATTTAACATTATTAGGAGTGGCAAAAACTAGAAATTTTAGTGACCATTATTAGAGAAACTGAATAAATTATGTAATATCCATATTATGCAGCTGTTACATTTTAAAAATGATTTAGAGCTATAAAAATTGACCTTAAAAGCAAGTAGTTACAATATGTTGTTTAGAGGAAAAAACAGGAAAATTACTGTTTAATGTGTGTAAATGTGATGGCACTGTGCAAAACAAAGCTGGGGGGGGTAATATGTAATGGTATGTGTGTGTCACTACAATTTAAGGCCAGGTTTATACTACCTTAATTTTAGTTTAAATCAAATCAAATATAAAAGATCTAAACATCTGGATTGGATTAACACTTTGTATTGTTGTCATGAAGACATTTTAAGTATTTAATGTTTTAGACAGGAGAAAGATAGGAATTATTCTCTTTATGTACACTGACTTTTAAAAACAAAATAAATTCAAGTGCTAAAATAGTTATAGGTGACTAAAAGTGCTTCCTAAAATTCAATTATCCTGCTTGTATTGAAAAAAATGTATTCTTCTCTTCACCAATATTCTCTGACCAGAAGCTGAGCAATGTAGTAAAGGAGAAGGTACATAGCTGGTCAACTAGTATCACCAACTCTTGCTCTCCTTTTTAATTTCTAATACATATGCCCACCTTAAAAAATAATCATCCCTTGTATAGATTTCCTGTATACCAATAACAGTCAAGCTGAGAGTCAAATCAAAAACTCAAAACCATTCACAATAGTTGCAAATAAAACAAAATACCTAGCAATATACCTAACCTAGGAGGTGAAAGACCTATGCAAAGAAAACTATGAAACCTTGAAAAAATAAATCACAAATGGAAAAATATATCATGCTCATGGATTGGCAGAATCAACACTGTTAAAATGTCCATACTACACAAAGTGATTTACAGATTCAATGTAATTCCCATCAACATAGCAGTGTCATGCTTCACAGATCTAGAAAAAAATAATTCTACACTTTGGAAACAGAAAAGAGCCTGAATAGCCAAAGCAATCTTACAGAAAAAATAACAAAGTTAGAGGCATCACATTACCAGACTTCAAACTATAACTACGAAACTATAGTAAACAAAATAGTATTGCATTGGCACAAAAATAGAGACATAGACCAATGGAACAGAATAGAGAAACCTGATATAAGACCATCTACATACAGCAATTGATCTTTGATGAAGCAGACAACAATATACACTGGGGAAAAGAAGCCCTATTCAATAAATAGTGCTGGGAAAATTGGATAGGCACATGCAGAAGACTGAAACAGGATCCATATCTCTCACCATCCACAAAAATTAATTCAACATGGATAAAAGACTTAAATATAAGGCATGAAACCATAAGAATCTAGAAGAAAATGTAGAAAAAGCTCTTTTATATTCATTTAGGCAAATAACTTATGAAAAAGACCTCGATGGAAATCACAGCAACAACAAAAATAGATAAATAGGACTGATTCAATTAAAAGGTTTCTGCACAGTTAAGGAAATAATCAACAAAGCAAATACACAACCTATAGAATTGGACAAAATATGTGCAAGCTATACATCTGATAAAGGGCTGATAACCAGAATCTGCAAAGAATTCAAGCAAATCAGAAAGAAAAAAAAACAAATAATCCCATTAAAAGGTGAGCAGAAGACATGAACAGAAGCTTTACAAAAGAAGATAGACAAATGGCCAATAAACAATGAAAAAATGCTCACCATCACTAATGATCAGGGCAATGCAATTTAAAACCGCAATGAGCTATCACTCTACCCCAGTTAGAATGGCTTTTATTAAAAAGTCCCAAAACAATAGATGCTGGCATAAATGCAGAGAGAAATGAACACTACATTGTTGGTGGGACTGCAAATTAGTACAAGCTCTATAGAAAACAATATGGAGATTCCTCAAAGAACTAAAAGTGGAACTACCATTCAATCCAGCAACCCCACTACTGGGTATTTACAAAAAGGAAAAGAAGTCATTTTATCAAAATGACACCTGCACTCAAATGTTAATTGCAGCACAATTCACAATTGCAAAGATGTGGGATCAATCCAAGTGTCCATTAATTCATGAGTCAATTAACAATATGTAGTATATTTATACCATGGAATACTACTCACCTGTAAAAGAGAATGAATTAATGCCTTTTGCAACAATTTGGATGGAACTGGAGACCATCATCCTAAGTGAAATATCTAAAAAATGGAAAGACATATACCACATGTAGTCACTATTAAATTGGAGCTAGCTGATCTACACAGAGGGAAGAAAAACTCAGTGGATATCAAGCAGGATGGCAGGGGGCAAGGGGATGGGCAAAAACTTTCCTCACACAATGAGCACTATCTGGGTGATAGGCACACTGACTCAAGCATTACAAAAGCAATCCACGTAACCAAAAACATTTTTACCCATGTAATATTTTGAAA
Source organism: Microcebus murinus (assembly GCF_040939455.1). NCBI lineage: Eukaryota > Metazoa > Chordata > Mammalia > Primates > Cheirogaleidae > Microcebus > Microcebus murinus. Next base: position 53,806,622 of record NC_134112.1, read on the forward strand.
TAAAAAAGAATAAATGGAAATTTACAATAAAAAAATAAATAAAAAGAGATAGAGCCACCAGGGATTTGTGCATGCAGAGTAAAGATCATGTGAGGACACAATGAGAAGGCATCCTTCCAAGCCAGGGAGACAGACCCCAGAGACCTGGCAACACCTTGATCTTAAACTTCCAGCCTCTAAAACTGTGAGAAAATAAATTTCTGTTGTTTAAGCCACCCAATCAGTGATATTTTGTTATGGCAGCCCCAGCAAATTAAGCAAACTAATACTATACACACACACACACACACAAACACATACATACACCCACATTTACATATATATGTATATGATTGATATTCCAGCTATAAATGTGTATTTGTATCTGAAATGTATATATATGTATACACACACACACAAATATAGCAATATATATACACTTAAAAATGTATAAGTTACAAATGTATAAATGTATAAGTTATAAAACACAGTATCACTGTATTCGGTAAAATGAAAGATACACTGAAATATTCAGGTAGAAATTCCTAACTTAACTCCTAACACCTAACGGATGGTAAGACATATTGAAAAATAGAATTTGGAAATCCGAGTTGTAAAAGAAGCTAACAGTATACAATTATTTTCTTTACCTTTATTTTCTTCATCCCCATCCTATTTCCCCATCCACATATGGTGTGTGGGAGAATATTGGCCACAAATTATGGTAGATTTATGGTCCCAGAAAAATTGAAATGTGTACCAGGAGGCCAAGTCATTTAACCAGCTGTTCCTGGATCATGTTGTATTACTGAGGATTAGACCATGATGATACAAAACCATTTAACATGTCCCTGGACCCCCAAGGAAAGTAAAAACTTGCAGTAGTGTTCATGAATCAGCCACACTAATAAGGAATTAAATCATTTTGGAAAATCTACTGGGAAATCCTCATTGGACATAGTTATGAAGAAAAAAATCACATTGTAGAATTGTAGATTTGTGACAAGTGACAGGTTATTTTTCCCTAAAGAAATACCTTTAGAAAGCAGTAAGTTTACCTTGGGCAAGAGAAAACACTTATAGTAAGAAGAACACTAGACAGAAAAATTCAACATACAGAAATTTATATTGCTATATCCTTGCATGCTCACTGGGATCAATATTACCCTCAAAGGGGCAAAAAATGGTTGATTCTTGGGTAGAGTGAAAAAATCTTAGATACTACATAAACAGTTGTACAGTATATCAGTGGTGTTAAAATTTCATGAGATGGGGCAATTAGGAAAGAATTGTGCATAAATGTTTCTTAGAGTAATCATTCAAAAAAGTTGAGAAGTACAGCTGTAGGTAATTTAGAATATGGATACTACAGATGGAGATAAAGCACAAAAGATAGGTGGACCTATCTGTTCTCAGCTCATTAATATATGGTATAACTTGACTAAACTCCCCACTCACAGCCCTGCAAATTTTCAACCTGGGGATCTCCAAGGCACTCCTTAAACTTTCTCTGAATTTATAGGAGACTTACATTCCCTTGGCCTCCTCTGCCTCTTGAGTTCCTCCTTCTTTCTGTTAGTCTCTACTCACTCCTATAGTAACCAAAATGTAGAAGAGAATCACCTCAAAAAATTCCACAAAATAATACCAACATTTAAAAAAAATGCACACAGCATTTGTGAATCTGGTAGATTTTATTTCAAAGCTGGTCATAACAGACAGGGTCACAGAATTCAGTGGACAGCAAGCCACAAAACAGTACAAATAAGACATGTATGTTCCTCAAAATCCCGGTTGGCCAACCCCATAGCTGGGAGTCTTCTCTTGGCCCTTCCATCACATAGTAACTGACCTGTGTCCTTTTCCCTTTTCTCTCCTTTCATCTCTCACACATGCCGAACTCCAACCCCTAACCTGCCCAAAACACACATAAAACTTCTTTCGTGCAAAAGCACTTAGAACTCTTTTCTGGAATCTCAGAAACTAATGAATCCTTGGTCACCATCACCATCATCACTCAGGACAAAATGACTCCTGTTATATTTCTGGGTGATTTTAATATCCAGATAGATCAGGCCCTTAGTTCTATGGCTTCGGCCTCACTTCAACTCTTCCTCCATCCTACCAGAGTCAGTTACCTCCTTGGTCATAACCTAGGCCTTCTTACAGTAGAGGTACCCTTTCCACAGTTTTAATTATAAGCATTCCTAGTTTCTGGCTGGCACTTCTTTCCAGCTCTTTCCTAATATCTTGACTGCAAAAATACTGATTATCTTCAGCTCATTGGTGCCACCACCATTTTAGTTTCCCCCACCCTCCTGCATGCCTTCTCTAGCCTTTCAATACAATTTGATTCCTATGCAATCATTGCAATTGTTCTTTTGCAAAAATGCTTAACTTCTTCACTTCTTGTGTTCTATCATATTTAAATGCCAAAAATGACAAACCGTTTTAAGAATAGCCCCTTTCTTCCTCTATGCATATATAACTGTACAACAGAACATGGCTGTAGAAAAATATAGAATCGATAGTGAATCATCTCACTTTAAATTTGTTACTACCAACTTGAAGTTAGCCCTTTTCCTGCCTGGTAATTCTACTACATTTTTTTAGTTCATCAAATCATCCACTTATATTACAACTTCTTGTGCACCTTCTATTCCTATTCTCTGATGAGATCTTGCTTTCCTCACTGAGAAAGCTGAATCACTAGGAGTAACATTCCATAGACTTTCACCCCCAAATCTACTCCTTTTCTATGTTTGCATCCAAATGCTCTGCCTTTCTACCTTTGCCATAGATCAACCATCTGTGTCCCTATCTAAGGACCAATTCCTTTCATATCTACAATGGACATTATTCCCTTTTGTCCACAAGAATATGGCTCTAGAATTCTCTCTACTGCCTATGTTTACAGTATCTCCCTTTCTTATGTGATAATCTACTAGATTCTCATTATAAAATCTTCAGTATACAAACATGCTATTAATACTCCCATCTTGAAAAACAAATAACTCTATTTTACAACTCTATTTCTACCAACCCTATTTTACACACCAGCTGCAGACTACTTTTGTAGGCCCCATTTAGAGCAAATCGTCTAGATTCACTCTCCCTAATACCTCTTATTATGCTCTCTCTAACCCATGCCCATTAGTCTATAACCCCTACAACCTTACTGAAACTGCTTCTGTCAAAGTCATTAGTGACTTCTACATTACAAAACCCAATGGTTCATTCTCAGTTCTCAATTTATTTTACTTGTCAGAAGCATTTGTCACAGCTGATTATTCCTTTTGTTTGAACAAGTTTATTCAATTCTCTCATGGCACACTATACTCCATTGGTTTTCATTGGCTGGTCTTTACCTTTGCTGGCTCTTGCTCCTTTTCAAAGCTGGAATAACCTAGATCTTAGTCCACAAATCTTTAATTTTCTATATGTATCCATTACCTTAATAATCTCATGGTTTAAATTGCATCTACCTATTGATGGCTCCCAAATTTTATCTCCAGCTCAGATCTTTCCATGGATTTCTAAACTCTTATATCTGACTCTTCAACTGCCCATTTGAATATCTAATAGGCATCTTAAACTTGTCCACAAATGAACTCCTGATATTTATCTCCAGAAATCTGTTTCTTCTACAGATTTCCTCATTTTATAAGTAGGCTTCTCGGATTCTTCTCTTTAATTAATAGATGAAAAATAGGGTATATTTAATCTTGCTATTTTTTATTTAGTTTTATTTAGTAAGTGAGAGCCACATTAGACCAAAGTGCTCTCTTAACTTTCTGCAAAAGCAAGATGTCTCTCTCTGGGGCTAATTCCACTCCTGTTCTTCTCCTTTATGATGGAGAAGTTTCTCACTCCTAATCTTTTGTGAGATGTCAGGATTCTGATGTCCTATTAAGCCTGTAGTACTTTCCTTACTTTGTCCAATGACACATAGCCATGACTATTGTAAAACTTTTGGGAAGAACATTAGAACAACTTTTAAAATAAGGACAGTGTGATAGGAGATCACTTCCAGTCTAGGATCAGAATGTCACAGACAGGATATAAACCTTGGGATGGACTTAGACTAGTCGGTTTTCCAAAATATTAGCCTCAAAATTAGTGAATTAGGTTCAGATCACAAGAGAGAACAACAGAAAGGAAAGAAAGAAACTATTCAGTTAGAAGAACAATAAAAAAGAATAAATACCTAAAACAAAATTCTCAAAATTACACTCACCTGCCAAAGCAAGAGTCAAACACTACAAACATTTAATTCATGCTCTGGGATGGGGATATAAGAAGTTAGAGAGGAGAGTGAGATATGCTATTTTCCTTGTATGTTCTTAACATTTAATAATGTGATAAAAATAAGTAAAACTGTAACTACAATACCAAGTAAGATAAGTGCTGTAAGACAAGCATAAGTGAAGTGCCATGGGGGGGTTGAAAGGAAGGTCAGTGCCAAGCAAATCACAGCACAGAAACTAGAACTGCAAAATAACACAGAAAGAATTTGTCAACCCCAGAGCACACATTTTTTCCTCGCTCCAGGGAATTGCTCACTGGTAGGGCAGGCTTCAAAAGTGGTGTAACATTAAGCAGAAGCAAGGCCAATATTAAGCAAATTTGATGGCTGAAACAGTTCTCTGTTCCTGGGTCTACAATTTAATGTCATTATTGGGCCTTTGAGGCTGATCCCACTAGAACAAGTCTAGGGGTGATCAGCAGAGGACAAGGAGACAGGTAGTGAAGGAGCAGCAGCAACTTCTGGTAAACAAATTCTGAAACTTAGTATTTAGAAAATCTCTTGGGAACCAAATAGCAACCATCAGAGGTATTTTATGACTGTAATATATTAAACTTATATGAGTAGCAGCACAGGTGTGTCTTGAGCTATAAAAATTGAAAACAAACTCCTAATAGTCATAAGAAGGTAGAATAATGCTATTTTTTTCTGCTGTGTAATGGAAATATACCTAAGGCCTGGAGCCCCTTAGAGTGTTGAATAAGAATCAAGTAAAAACATCAACAGACTGACTATACCATTTTAATTTGTAAGCAGAGCTTATATTTTATATTTTAATTTTATTAAATAGAGCTTAAATATTGTGGATATATATTGTTTTCTCCTACATCACTTGCATTTTGTTTGAGTGACTAAATTCACTCTTTAAGAACTTTTTCATTCTATCGATCTTAGTTATTTAACTATTATTTTCGATGAGGAGGCCAATATTTAACAAATATTTATGGGACATAAGATCTTTTAGTTATAAAGTTTTGATAAAAATAGACTCCATTTATCTTTCAAGTTAAAAAATAAAGTAGTCCCTTTAAACTACTAATCATATTAAGATTGATCTTTATTTTGTTTACATAAGGAAAGATGAAAGTCTGGTCACTCCAGGCATGTGACATTGTCGACAGGTTTTTCAGCACTCCTACTAATTTATGACTTTTCAGTGGGAACTAAAAAATACTCAGGTGGCCGACGGTAGACATCCCAATGATTTACTCACAACATCTGCCGTCCGATTACATAGGCTCCATTCAGAAGTTGGCTTCCAGGAAAATGGTGTTCCCTGTGAGCTCCTTCTCCTCTGCTAGTCAGTGTAACCGACAGTGCCTTCAGATTGCTATTGAAAGAGTTTGTCTCCCAGGAGAATAAATTAACCTTCCTGAATCATATCACATTTAGCCAGGTAGTTTAAAAAGGCATGGAGAGGAGATGAAGAAAGAATAATAAAAGGGAAAAAAATTACAAAAATAATTGCAGGGATCTTAACCCTTAGAACTTATAAAATCCTATAGCGTACTTTTCTTTTTTAAGATAACAATCTTTCGGAATAAGTATTTGTACGCATAGCCTTGAAGTGCTGATATTTATTTGTGCAAGAGATTATTGCAAGGAATTGACACATTTTTATTACTTTCAGGGAAAATAAGAAGTATATGTAAGCAAATGTTTGTGGACTAAACTCAGTGAATGAATTATGGATTAAGGTTTTATAAAGAAAAATAATCTCAGATTTCTACATCTTATAAGGATCAAAATTAATAAAGCCACAGATTATAAATGAATATTATAGCAATTAATTCATACTAAAAACAATTAGTTTCCAATGTGTTTATGACTAACTATAAGCTTATTTAATAATAACAAGCAACACAAAAAGAATCAGATTCCAACTCCACATTGAAGTCGACTGTGTCTGCTCAGATACACACATGTTTCGGACACACCATAAGATTTTCAAGACATAGCATAATTAAACAAGAAGGCAAGTTTAGAGTTGTTTTAGAAGAAACAATGCTTTGATTGTCTTTGGGGTTACAGCAAACTATTTGGCACAGAATTAAACATAGATAAGTGAAATACAAAGAACTCACGTATAAATCTTTCTTTTGTGTTATTATGTACTTGACACCAAGATATGCTTGGCCTGAGAGAACAGCCTCTATTTCTGTCATGTGTTGACCTTGTAACAGGACGTAACAGTTTCCTTTTTTTCCCAAAAGAAAACCCAGTATAGTAGAAAAGTCAGAACCACCAATTCCAGAATCAAGGTTGAGATTCTGGCACTGCAATTCACTTGTCCAGTGACACTGGGAAAATTATTTACTCTCTTCCTTCTCAGTTTTCCCACCTGTAAAATGGAAATAATTTACCTACTTGGCAGGTTTATTGTGACTAATGGCTTCTCATTAAAATGACTAAATATATGTGAAGTTTTGGATTCGGTCTGGTACATACTAAGTGCTAGATAAGCATTAGCTATTAAACAGGTATTTAATACCACACATGCACATCATTCACCTCCCTCAAATATCTCCTTTTACCTCAATTTCTGGACTGTCCCTTGCAGCCTTTCTTTGACTGCCCCACCATCCTTTTTCCCTCTGTTTTTACCAGGCTCACTGGCTCCAGCCCTCTCTGTCCACTAATCATGCCCAGCAATCATCTGTATACTTTGCTCCATTCATTATGCAGAACAACTCAGGTTTGTCTCAGCTTCTCCAAACCTGGATCCCCTTGCCTTCACTTAATATCGTCTTCACATACATGAAAGTATACTACTGTAGGTACTGATTTTGTTACCTCAGCAGACAAAAGATCTTCTATAAACCATATCCAGTATTCTAGATAAGTGAATTGGGAATTGCAAATAACTCTCTTTTGTAATATAAGCAACATTTACTACCATTAATGTGATGTATTATTTATATTCATAAATAGCTTTCATCATTCAGTAACTTGACAAAATTCAAAGAAAAATGGAGTGTATGACTACATTGGCAAGTGTTAGTGTAGTAATTTAGTGTAGGACACTGCAAATAATCTTATTTATCTATTCAGGCTATTTAGTGCTTAAAAATCATGATTATAATCTTAAGTTTCATATCCGGGTATATATAAGTAAAAATATATGAGCAGATATTCTTTAATTAGGACTTCACAAAAATTGAAAATATTGTGTGTATACATATATTTGTACAAATTTATTCAAAGAGTAGTATTTAATATTGTTTTCACGTAGACAGAGAAATAGATAATATGAACTAGAAGAAAATATGCAGTCATTCTCACATAAATTTTCAATGCTTCTCAATTCAGGAAATATTGAAAACTCAGCATATGTGGGTAGATGACTATAAAGGAACTAACTGTCTTCAAGAGAGACAGTACAGATTATCTTCTTTCATTATTACCTGTACCCCACACACTCTGTCTTAATCTGCACTGGAGCATAAAACTAATTGCAGAAAATCCTAAATCACCCCTTGTGCCACCTCTACCTTCACCTACAATCATTTCATTTCAGATGTTAATTTGTGAGTTTCCATTACCTAGATGTATATTGGTCTAATAATCTTTGTATTCATTTACTTATACAGATCTGAAGTTTTCTGCTTCCTACCAATTTCTAGGATCAATATATCTCATGTGGAGCTGTGTGGAGCTGTTCTTGCACTCCTTGTGTATTTGCTGAAATGTTGTGGGATTGGGGAAGGAAAAGAATAATATCTTGATGGAAGATAGTAGTAGGTAAATTGAGTCAAAATTGAGAATTTGGGAAATGATAGAGAATGACATATCTACTTTATAAGCAGGCTAACTTTGGTATGGTATGATTGTGCATACGTAAATTTGTGTTTTGTTTAAAAGATTATTTTTCCCTATACTTAAGCTGGAAAATATAAGCATTCCTTTCACTTCCATAGATAGAAAAATTATATAACCTGGATTATGAAATATTGTGATAGTTATGAAGTTCTTACCCTATTTACCCCACCCAATTTTTATGAAACTCTAATTTTCAAAACTATTATGTTGTTAACTATTAATATGTTAAAATAACATACTATACACTTATAAATTATAATGCTCAAAACTCTGATGAATAAAAATTAAAACTATATTTATTATTAAGTATCATATAGCAACACTTCTCTCGAATTGATAAAACAGTATATTAAAAAGTTATCAAAGGGGGCTGGGTGCAGTGGCATGCACCTGTAGTCCCAGTTACTTGAGAGGCTGAAGTAGGAGAATCCTTTGAACCTAGGAGTCTGAGGCCAGGCTAGGTAACATATCAAGGGTCCCTCTCTAAAAAATAAAGGAGAAGATGGCTTTTTAAAAAAACTCATCTTTTTTGTGCAAATACATATTTTATCCAATTACATTTAAAGTGAATAATGAATAATAACGTACACATAATAATATTGAATTCACAACCTCCCAAAACAATTTCAATTAATTTAAATAGGCAAACTGAGGATAAAGAGCAATTTAGTTAAATGGTTTTACACGACTATTGGTAAGAAGGAGAGGGAGAAAGAGAGACCTTAAAGACACACACACAAAAAAAAGAACCCCAGAGAGGCATTTTTACGGGATATTTTGCCTCCTTTCCTCTTGTAAAGTTTTTTGTATTCCCAATAGATAATATGAGGAAGAGAAAAGAAATCAAGATTGCAAAAAAAGAATGAGTTAAAAATACTTGCATTGGCGGGGTGCAGTGGCTCACACCTGTAATCCTAGCACTCTGGGAGGCTGAGGAGGGAGGATCACTTGAGGTCATCATTTGAGACCCGCCTGGGCAAGAGCGAGACCCCATAGAAAAATTAGCTAGACATTGTGGTGGACACCTGTAGTCCCAGCTACTTGGGGAGGCTGACGCAGGAGGATTGCTTGAGCCAAGGAGTTTGAGGTTGCTGTAAGCAATGATGACACCACTGTACTCTGAATTCTAGCCCGGGACAACAAGGCAAGACGCTGTCTCAAAAAAAAAAAAAAAAAAAAAAAAAAATTTATTTACTGGAAAGGGTAGAGAAGTGCATTACAATAAGGCTCTACCTGTGAATCCTGTGATACTGACTTCCTGGTGTTTCTTTGATTTCATCATTAGCTCTTCCATTATGGTTTTTTACCCTAATTCAACTCCTTAATCTGCAACATTGATCATTTCATTACACTTCTACTTAGGGCATGTTGTATATTCTTTCGTTTATTAATTCAGTGAGTATTAAATACTGAAAACTTACTATGGACAAGGCATCAGGGATACAGGGGTAAGTAAACAAGGGAGACATAGTCCCTTCTCTTGTGATTTTACAATTTGAGGTGGGAGGAAAACACAGTCCTAAAATAAATAATATCTAATGTAATAAATGCCTCCCAAAGGCATAATAGCATAGAAACTTTGGTAAGAACTTAAGCAAGCAGCCTGACTTAGTCTGATGTATCAAGGACTTTCCTAAGCATTGATCATTATTCTGAGCCTTGAATGGGAAGCAAATGTTAGTCAAATTATTCATAATAAGGATGAAGAAGTAAGGTTGAATCCAAAGGCTTGGAAGGAGACAAAAATGATGTGCTCAATAAATTATAAAAAAAAAAAAACTCATAATGGCTGGAGCAAAGAGACAAAGAAAATGGATATTGTGAAATAACTAAGGAGAGAGATAGAGGCAGAAAATAGAGAAAAGGAGCAATAGAGGATATTAGCTTTACTGAGAATCCAGAGGCATCAGTAAGCAACTGTCCGTCCCAGGGTTTTAAGTAGGAGACTAAAGTTATCAAATACACATATTTAGCAAATAATTCTGGACTCAATGTGAGAACTGAATGGACTGGATAGGGTGGGAATAGATTCAGGGATACCAGTTATGTGACTAATTTAGTAGTGTAAGAAGATGATGGTAAGGGCTTGGGTGAGGATTGTGGAAATGGAAATGCAAAGAAGAGAATAGATATAGGATACATTTAGGAGCTGAGTAGATGATACAACTGTAAAATGATTAGCTGAATATGTTCAGTGTGCATTCGAATACATTGGGCTGGAGCTCAAAAAAGAGATCTGGACCAGATAGATATTCATTTGAGATAAATGTTACAGAGATGGTGCTATGGTTTGAATGTGTTCCTAAAGTTCATGTGTTGGAAACAATCTCCAATGCAACAGTATTGAGAGATGGGACCTTTAAAGGAATAGATTATAAGAGGAGATTCAGGAAAGGAATATGAAAAAGGAGAAGTAGGAGAAAAACCAAGTTTGGGGTGCCACAAAAGTCCAAAATAGAGGCAGCTTAGAGAAAAAAATAATAATAGCAAGTAGCATTATAATATTGACAAATAATATCTATCCTTTTTTAATATCCTACACTTTAATCAGTGCTGCCAAACATCTTTATGTCATGGCACACATTGCAAATGATAATATTTGTGTGACACATTTTGGTCAAATAAACCAGGGGACGGGTTTGAGTGAGAGAGGAACAGGACATTTTGTTTCCTCACATATACCTAAGAATTCAGTGCTTCACTGTACTCTGCCACAAAATTCACTTTTTTGTGTGTGTTTTGTTCCTCCTTGGTGCATGGATATGTTTTCAAAGGCAAAAATAAAAACAGAGTAAAAATCTGTATTCCTGTGGGATTCCCCAGACATATAGAATATATAATATGACCCCACTGTAATTGCCTCTTTATTTTTTCAGTGACAGAGATTCTCATCCTAGGTTTATGGGGAATCCTGAACACGTGAGATGCAGCACTGGATAGATGAGATTGACAGAAGTTTATTAGACTCATATACTGCTAGCCTGGGGGAAGAGGATAGCACACACTACTCAGGGCCACAAGCAGGTTTTACCAGGTGCTATGGGGGGCTGAGGTGACACCTGATCCCAGCAGGAGAATGCAGTTGCCTTGTTTGAATAATTTGATGACCTGCATCAAAACCAAAGCAAGATACTCAGAGATAAGCAGGAACTGGTCCTCCTCCTTGTGATAAAGGAGGGTTGTTTGACTAGAGGTCTGTGTTCATAGGAGTAGAGTAGGGAAGGCAACTTGTGGTTAGGCCATTTGAGTCTCTCTCAGTTTGTCTCACATGTCAAGCACACATAATACTAGGCCTTAATCGTAGGCATTATACTGTATTCCCACAAAAGCCCAGAGAACAAAAATTTAGCTACCTGGAGGCGAACACTGAATACTTTTTCTGATCTCTCTCTCACTCCTATTTTCTTAACCAGTCAATGTGACCACAAAGGGCCCCCTTTAAGCACCTCATAGCCACTCCCAACATAGAACAGAAAGCCTTGGATTTAATTATACATTTTCCACAATAAGGAAGAATGTTTTGAGCTGAACTCTCCAGACTTGGTTCTTGACATGCTAAAAGAGAAGAGGAAGGATTTAGAAAATTCTCTCTGAAGATAGAAGCCTGACTTAATTGTATTTTGTCTAGCCAAAGAGGTCAAGTGCCTGTCAACCCTTGCTCTGGAAATGTAAACATCAGAATTTGTATTCAGGTGAGGACTTGCAAGAATTTTGGTGGGGATTAGAGTGCATTCATTAGTTTAATATTTGCCAACCTATTATCTCATGTATATTATCTTAGAATCTTTATTATATCCATTAGTTTTGAGCATCTTACATACATTAATAAATACCTCAAAAATCACTTTTTAAAAATTCTACAGTCAGGGACTTTCTTCTCCATTGACTTATTTCCAGTATTTATACTTAACTGACTGCGAAGATGGCTGTGCTGTCTTCAGAGTTAAGTAGTTTAAGATGAAGAAAGCTAAATGTTGAGATATACATAAAGAGTATCTATGATGGTTTTGTTTCCAGATGGAGTATTTTATACTTCCCTGACCTAACAAGGAAAGCAGAGCTTGCAATTATACAGAAAAATCATGGGGGAAACATGCTCTTTCTCAGAGTCTTAAAAAATTTGTCTGTCAATTGGAACATTAAAATAACATTTTCCAATTTTTTCTGTGCTTCATGCTGTGATATTTGCACAGAACTTCAAACATAATGCATTTCTAAGATTCAGCTTATAATGGCACTGCAGGAATTCATTGATAGTCCCACATGACTCATAAGAAAAAAGAAACAAGAAATAATGTCACCACGTGCTTTGTTTTGAACAAGTTAACTAAACATTACAAGAGCATATTAGAAAAGCAATCACTTTATTTAGTTGAGTAATTGCCCACTTGAATCCCTAAAGATCAGTTATTGTAACATGTACTATAAGATTTCCACTATGAGTCTTAAGTGAGTCAATAAAAGGTCATGTTTATATACGTTAAAAACGCTTGAAAGAATAATATTGACATTGACTCTCAGGCCATGCCCATACTTGCCCAGTAAAAGGTATTTCTCTAGGAAATATGCTGCCCTCAATATTAGTATTCTTCTAAATATGCAGCAGATGTGAACATTGAAATTTACTTTCAATATATTTTGATTTAATAGTATTAAAGAGAAACTAGTGTTAATGTTATTGGTAAGCAAGGAGGTCTTGTTTAATGCCATGTTGCTGATATTGGCCATTCAATTCACAGATGTAGAAAGCCTCCCAAATCTAACTACTGTGATACTCTAGCACTATTTTTTTTTTAATCTGGAAAAGTAGACATCAGATCCTCCATATTTGTGGCTTTCACACTTGTGGATTCAACCCAACCTAGATAAAAAGTATTCAGAAAAAAAATTCTCCAAACTTCCAAAAAGCAAAACTTGAATTTGCCATGCACTGAGTACTAGGTTGAATCCACTCCAATAAAGTGATATGTACACATTGTATTAGGCATTACAAATAATGTAGAGATGATTTAAAGCATACCAAAGGATATGTGTAGATTATTTGTAAATACTAAGAATTTTTATATAAGGGACTTACACATCTGCAAATTTTGATATCCATAGGGGTCCTGGAATAAAGCTCCAATGGATACCAAAGGACTACTGTATGAACACGAGAGAGACATTTTAGCAGATACATTGAGGCATATAGTTAAATTTGCAATAATTTTATGCACTTTACTTTGAAAGAATAAAACAATATAGAGTTTTATTTCTTATGGAAGATTCTATATCACTAATATATTATGATCTAATATATATAAGGTTTAAAAGTTTTCATAGTCTCAGAATACACATCTTAGTTATTTGCACTGTAAAATGATGTAATAAAATGTGTAACATGAGTTAAGAGTTATAAAAATCAGAAATGGGAATAGAAAAATAAAACAAACCCTCCACTTAAAAATAAAAACTCTAGAACTTAGAATAGTGGCTAAAATACACAACAGAAACCAGCAAGGTAGAGCAGATTTAGAAGCAGAATTAAGCTCCCATTTCTGTGAACATCTCTAAGGCTCTGCACTAAAGGTAATTTGTATACTTGCAGTTATGAGGATTGCCACACTCTACAGGTGACCTTTGCTGTCTTATGGGAGTGACAAGGAATCATATCTCAAGTTCATAATTATGACTCACTGGAGTCTCATTCCCTGGAATTTCCCTGACTTCAGAGTCTAGTGGGGTGAGATAAACCAAATAACTATTTCCAAAGGGTACTCCCATATTTCTGAAAACATTGGGGTGTGAATGCTGTCCAGCACTTGCTTTCATTTTGGCAAATTGGTACAATTAGTGATTACTGCTACCAAAGAAGTATTTATTCCTTTTAATGAAGAAAAAGGACCAGGACATTAAGGAATCTACTCTTACACAAGTATATATTCTCCTAGGTATTTTCTCATTTGCAAACTCTGAAGTTTATATTATAGAGAAGAGTGGGGTGGAATTTTCTTTCCCCAAATGCAAGAGAATTAGTTAAGTAATAAGGCCAAGTAAATATACATAAATGATATTCTGAAAGAGAGGAGCAGAAAAATAAAAATTGATGTCACTAAGAAAAATGGAAAAGACATTTACTTTAGGAAACTGGAAGAGAATGATATTATTTCAATAATGATGTGTGAAGGATATAAAAGTGTGGTCTTTCTGATTAATTAAATAATCTTTAATAAGTTTTTTCACACTGCATATTGAGATCCTTTTCTTAATTTTGAAAAATAGCAGAAGACATATTGTACACAATAGCTAGACATTCATCAAACTCTTCTTCCTGAAAACATGGAATGACTCTATATTCTTGCACCTGGGTTGAGTATGTTTCTTGTTTCTGGCCATGGGGAGTGGGTGAAAATAGTATATGTACTTTCTAGCCTATCTTCAGGACCCCTTTTTGGTCCTCTTTAGGAACCATGAGTTTTAATTAACATATTTCATGCAAGATGAACAGAGACTAAATCCCTGACTACTTGCTTAAAGGTAACTGCTGTTTCAGTCATGTTAGGTTGCTTATAAGAAAGTACTACAGACTGAGTTGCTTACCAGCGGTCCCCAACCTTTTTAGTACCAGGGACCAGTTTCATGGAAGACAATTTTTCCACAAACAGGAGTGGGGAGGATGATTTGGGGGATGATTCAAGAGCATTAAATTTATTGGTCAGTCAAACCTCTCTGCTAATGATAATCTGTATTTGCAGCTGCTCCCCAGCACTCACATCACTGCCTCAGCTCCACCTCAGACCATCAGGCATTAGATTCTCACAGAGAGCACACAGCCTAGGTCCTTCACATGCGTAGTTGACACTAGGGTTTCGAATCCTATGAGAATCTAATACCGCCTGCTGATCTGACAGGAGGCAGAGCTTATGCTGTGATGCAAGCAATAAGGAGTAGCTATAAATAGAGATGAAGTTTTGCTTGCTCACCTCCTGCTATGTGGCTTGGTTCTTAACAGGTCACAGACTGGTCTGTGGTCTGGGGCTTGGGGACTGCAGTTATAGACAATAGAAACTTATTTCTCCTAGTTCTGGATGCTGGAAGTCTGAGATCCAAGATGTCAATATTGTCAGATTATGGTGAGGACCTTGTTCCAGGTTGCAGACTACCAACATCTTATTGTATCCTCACATGGTGGAAAAAGAGTGAGTTAACTCTCTGACCTCTTCTTATAAAGGAACTAATCCCATTCATGAGAGCTTCACTTTCATGACCCAAACCTCCCAAAGTCCTCACCTCTAAATACTGTCACATTATGGGATTTCAATATTTGAATTTGGTGGGTGGCTGGGGGGTTGTGTGGGGTGTGAACAGAGACATGCAATCCATAACAATTGTCAGAGAAAGTCAATCCCAATACACATCAGCCTGTGACAGGAGCAAGAAATAAACATTTGTTGTTACTAAGCTACTAGGATCCCATGCTTTAGTTTTAACCACAGTATTACTTAATCTATTCTAATTCATATATTGATATTAGGTGAGGGCTACATCTGTAACAAAGACTTAGGATATATATTATAGGTTTAGTGATCAGGGAAAGGAGAGTTTGAAAACTGACATTGAACTTTAGAAAGATGGTGGCCCATATTATGCAGGGACAAACATTTGGTAAAACTTTTGCATGCAGTAACTTGAAAGCAGACTATGTGGCTATTCATCTGGAAACTCTAGGTGATATGGCTGGAAAAAATATAGTAGTATATAGTTAGTATATTAATAGTAGACTGACATATTTTGAACATTATTGACTATTTTTGGAGGCCAATTCAAGAATTGACCGTTTTGCGAGCAGAAATTAGAGGGAATAAAGATTCAAAATGTTGTGCCTTCCAGAGTTGGAAAAGCTAGCTGCTTAGAGACTCCAAGCAGTTGGTAAGAAAATTTTAAAAGGACTGAACAACAAAGATCCAGTAAAATGTCTCAGCTAAATACAATAAATCAAGGCTAACATTAACAAGGGTATGCATGGCTTTCCCATTCATTTTCCTAAATAGGTGGTTACCACTAAATAAAGAGAAAAGTAAGTTGGTGAAAAGCAATGAAATAAAGAAATGTGAGAACTACATCTGGAAAAGAATTTTGGGTTATGTGATTACCGGTACGTGTAAAATTAGAATAAAACAAATCAGCAGGCTACTAATTTGAGAAAATTTTATTGCCAAAATGTCAGAAATTTGAATGATACAGAATTAAAACAAATAAATTAAAAATAATAATAATAATAAAAACCTTGAGAATCCAATTTTCCACCTGCACGAGGTAGACTCTGAAGTCTCTATAGCCCCAAGGAAGGTATTCTTTCTAACACTCACTTCAGGTGTGACCATGGGGAATAAAGGACTAAAATGAGTTTATAAATGGGTGGTGATCAAGGAGCCATGAAGAGAAGTGGATAAAATAATTGCTTCTATAAAAATTAATTAGAGCTTACTACAAGGTATCTCCCATGCTCAAGGTTGGAGACCTTCACAGTATCTTCCCAGTGAGATTTCAGAATTGTAATAGGCAAGTTTCCACTGTGTGTCTTCTATTCTTCCCTTTTCTGAATAGAAATTTGTATTCTCTACCATCAAACATAGTGTGTGTAGGTATGTGTGTGTGTATGTGTATGTGTACAAAAGTGCATATTTGTGAAGGAGAAAAATAGCAGTTATATCATTTTTCACCCCTGACAAAACTGTAATGTATTTCAAAAGTAGACTAATTGTTAGTAGAGAACTAAATTAGTAGTCTAAATTGAATTCAAAGTCAAATCACATCATTAATTTTATAGAAGACATTGGGCTTGGAATTATGAAACCATGTCTATTTCTATCTTATTCTTAATGAAAATTGGAAAATGACTTCTGATTAGATTTTTAAGTGTTTCAAAATAAACTGTAAAAATTAACTTCTACCTTCTTCTCATTAACTCAATGAGGTGACATGAAACCATTTATAAATTCCTGCTTTGCCAGCAAGTGACATCCCTTAGACCTGCAGTCCCCAATTACCCGGCTGAGGACCAGTGCTGGTCCAAGGCCCGCCAGGAACAAGGCCACACAGCAGGAGGTGAGCAGTGGGCTAGCAAGTGAAGCCTCACCTGCACCCACAGCTGCTCCCCATCACTTGCATCACCGCCCAAGCCCTGACCCTCCCCTCAGGTCAGCAGCGGCATCAGACTCCTCATAGGAGCATGAACCCTGATGATACAAACTTCTCATACAAGAGATCCAGGTTGTGTGCTCCCCATGAGAATCCAACGCCTGATGATCTGAACTGGAGCCAAGGCAGTGATGCCCCCCTAACTTAGCTCCCACCACCATGGAAAAATTATCTTCCACGAAACCAGTTCTTGGTGTCAAAAAGATTGGGGACCACTGCCTTAGACCATATCAAGAAAGAAATTTAAAACAAGCTTGTTTTTTAACTTAGAACTGGATTTTATAATGTGTCATTCCTCAGAAACCAGAAATTATTTTATGCTAACACTGTATTTATTTCCTTGGCAATGTCAAAGAGATTTTCTTCAAGCATTTTATAATATGACTCAGTATTTATAGCAGTGACATTTAAAGTCAGTTTTGCTTCACACTTTCCCTTATTTATTTAAATTCCAAGATATTTTGCCACCAAACACAATTAAAAGTTTCCTATGATGAGTCAACAAATGCCAACTGAGAACCTACTGTATAAGACACTATGCTAAAGGCTTACACAGGAAACAAAGAGCTATAATTCAGCACAATTCATAAACTACCATTCTGGAATTTTTTTCAACTTCATTGGAGATAATATAGCAAAATAAATCAATGCATTGCAAGTGTCAATTACATAATAATAACAAAAAGCCATATTCCTATTAGTTTTCAAAGTATCTTTGCTTTTATATATATCATTTAATCCTCATTATAACTACACAGGGCAAAGAGAGTTATCATCCTTGCCCTTCTTTTTACATATCTATTCCTATTTGAATTCAATAGAGGAGTACTTCTCTATTGTCCTGATTCAGGGAGAAATATCAAACTGATTTTATTTAGAAATACTTAGGTGGGGAGGGTGAAGATAGGCTTTCCTTTCCATACACTTAGGGATCCTGGATCCATTTTCTGATTTTCTGGGGATTATAATTATCTTGAAACAATATAAGGATTGGCTACATGAGGATAAATCTAGTGAGGACTAAGCAAAGTCTTGGAAAATATAACTTATGCTGAAGAGGAATAATTTATGCTGAAGAGTCACCAGACAATGTGCTAGCTGCAGGTGATGGGAGGTGAGCACTGAACACCAGAGGGAAAAGCAATAGTATAGCACAAGGGAGGCACAGTGCTCACTGGTTGGCTACCCACACTGTCACAAGACTCCTTGGTGCTGTCCCTAGGCACAATCCTTCAAGTGGATTCTGGTGCCATTCTGTTCCTATACATCTGATGCTTTTTGTCATCCAAGAACTTATCAGCCACTTTCCCTAGGACCCACTACCTGTCCACCTCTAACTCACTTTCACTATCTCAAATCTGTACTACTTTCATAAAGTCTTTCTAATTGATGTCTCTACTATATATCTCTCCCAATTCCCAAACTCTACATTGCTACACTTCCTAAAACACAAATCAGATGCTATTATTTCCTCAAATACCAGGCTTCTTATTACAGAATTCTATCTGACAATCCTCATCTCTCACCACCCCATGATCCCAACATGTTCTAAATACACAAGATACTTTTAGGTTATTTTCTCCATCCAAAATGCTACCTCAAGCCCTCACATCTTTGCTGATATTCCCACTGTTTGGAAGACTTTTTCCCTGTTTTCTATATAGGAATAATATCCTCACATCTTCAAAGTCCCACACTGCTCTAATAGGAAGAGTTAATGTCTCTTCCCTTGGTAATTTTGTTTGTATTGTAAGCTCACTGTTCTAGCATTATCAAAGTGCATTGTAATTTTTCTTTGTGAATATGTCATCCCCCCTCCAAGTGAGGTGCTAAGGTTCATAAAGACAAAGCAAGCAATAGCCAATAGCTATAATGGTCCACTACAAGCACAATTTATTTCCCTACTCTCAGTGACTATTTATACTTCATCAAACATGCCTCCATGTTTCCTCATGATATACTTTTATCTTGAAATATTATGGCTTGTAAATTTCTAATTCTCCTAAGAGTCTGTTCAAATGTCATTGCTATTTTGAAACAATTGATGCATGGTAAATGACACAAATGAGATTATTTTCTTTTTAAATATGATATTTATTCTGCACTGTTTCAGAAAACAAAAGAATTATTTCTTGCTCTAGTCTTCCATAGCACTGTGTACAGCAGCAACACAGAACATTGTTATTTTCAAAGAGAAGAAATGAGAGCAGTGGCTCTGAAGACAGGCAGTTCTGAGCATGTTATAACCCAACCATGCACCAACTTTTAACATGGGAGAACTATCTTTGTTTAAACTGAGTTTCCTAGAAAAACTGATTTTATATTAGTGCCTAAATTAAGAGATTGTTTTTTGTGTTGTGCTTATTAAAAGACATCATGTTTATAAAGTGATTAACAAAGTACCAGGTAATGATGATCAATAAATGTTGTAATTACTAGATGATTTTCACCTATTGCAAGTGAGAAAATTGGGGAAAGCATATATGCCCTACTCCAGTTCCTTTGTAATCCTGGCAATTCCAAAATGCCCTTCCCAAGAAAGGACATGGCAGCATCGAGAAGCAGGAGTATCTGTTATATTTGGAATGAACAATGATGTGGTAAGTGGTTTACAATCACTATTTTACATTTGAGGCATCATGAAATCAATGACTCTACTGTACCTATTTTGCACTGGTATAAATTAGGATAATTTTTTACATAAAATGGGCATCTCATGTAGATGTGAATTGGAAATCAGAACATAGCTGTTATTCTAGTTTTCATCCAAAACTATTTCATGTGCTAATTCCAATGACTTCAAAATTTTTTAAAGAAACCATTTGGCTAATAATGAAATGGTTGTAATTGGCACTCTGAAATAATGACATAACTATGTGAGAGAATAACGAACAATGAATGTCATGTATGTTTTTTATCATGGCGAGCAATATGTGGTGAAGCATGTTTGCTCTGCATGAATGGTAGTATTTGGAAATATTTTATGTTAATGCATAGGTCATTAACTAGGACAACCAGACTAATACTTACAAGCAATGTCTAGGAAAATTACCTGTTTTCTCCTGATTATTCAAGGAATAACAGCATATCCTACAATCACAACTAAATGTGAAAAATGTAATTTCAGTAATCATGCAGAGAAGAAAGAAAATTCACAAAACTACATTAATTCCAGGTTGATGGTAATCAGATCTCCAAAACAGAGACTGGAAAAAAATTCATTGTTTTTTAAATAATTTGAGGTATTTCACTTTATATTAAAACTGGTATGTATATACTCCAGACTCCTAAAAACAAAAGGGACTGTTTTTTATGTTACCAGGAAAAAAAAATCCTTTCACAAGATTCTCAAACTCATTCTTTTATATGGAAAAATTAACGAAATGCTTTATGTGCATTCTGTTAATTTTTTAGCTTTTGATTTGTCTCAGTTCATTGATTGTCCTGGAGTTAAACTTTCATCTGCATTAAATTGTCATTTTTTTTTTTTTTTGCAAAAGGAACTATTATCATAGTGTTTATAAAATGTTATGGGGTTATGAGTTAGTATTTCCATAATAGCTATTAATGTAATTTATATTTGCCTTTCAATATACTGAAAAAGTATCAGCAATTTGGGCCTTACTGTGTGGGTACCAAGTAATATACATGGACTACATTACATAATACATGTGTTTCATTAAAATATATGTGATTTCAGTATTTTATGGCCCAGAACATAAATTATATTTCCAATATCACCTCATAAATTTATAAACTAGAACATATTATATTTAGACCCAGGTGTTCTTTTTTTCCAAATAGAAATCTACTAGCAATACACTTCTTTTAGTGTACATCTTTAAAATTTTGACAATGTAACCTTTTTCAAAGTATACTGAGAAAGGACATATGCATAATTGACTAAGGACATATGCATTTTTTTGACTCAAAGAAAATCAAGACCCTTTTAGAAAATATGTTTGTACAAATCGAATTAAAATTATAGGTAAGCATTCTTTCTCCAAAGTGAACTCTAAATAATCAATAATAAAAATGTACAATACTCAGTCTCAAAATTAAGAAAATAGTAGTATCTCTGCCATGGAAATATAATGTAGATCAATCAAGTGTTTCATATATATCCATAATTAATTTTTCCCATCAATTATTATATTACTGATGTATTCATTTTACATTTAAAACATATGTACATATTCACATGCATATATTTCTATAAATATAAATTTTCTAAGAGTAAATAATGGTATCTTAGTGAAATAAATATTAATATTTTCAGGGAAAACTACTCTTTTAAAAGTTTGACAAATTCATGCCAGACTGTGTTGTATAAGTGTCACCAATTTAGCACATTGACTGCCACACTAGAAAAAATTTTTTTTGCCTTTGGGGCACAGTGTTTTATTATGAAAACAGAATAAAACTTTGAAAACAAAATGACCCTTTCTAATTTAATGAAAAATCTGTATTTTTTATTGTTTTTTGTGCACAAGTTATATGCAATTAAATTGTTAAGTATTAATTGTAACAATAAAAGCATCAATAAGATTTTCACCAACCAACTGCAGTTACATGTTTCATGAGGCCCCAGGCTCAAAACTAGTGTACAATGCATAAATTTGAAAATCATTACAACCTAATAAGTAAAAAATACTTGAGCACTTCATTAATATATAATTACTTCATTACTAGTACATATTATCATTTTTCATCTATTTTTAGTTGGTTTTTTTTCTTCTTCTCTTCTTACTTTTCCCTCTTGGTGTACATTAAGTGACATGCATTCACTGCCCAGCATCAAGTTCATCTTTAAGGTAGGCCAAGGACACAATAAGAAATAGAAAACAGAGTACATAATTGTAGGGCAGCAAGAATTCCCTTGTACAGCAATAGGTAGACTCCAGTATGTTACTAGGCTAATAGTATATATTTGACAATGGACCTGAAACCTACAGTTCCTCTAGATTGGCAGATCGCTACACATGAATCATTATACAAACACTTCCTGACTTACAATGATTCTACTTACGATTTTTCAACTTTATGATGATGCGAAAGCATTATGTATTCAGTAGGAAGCAGTACTATGTTTTCCTGTGATGCAGCTCCCAGTGAAGCACATGATCTATAGGATAAACAACATACTCTACAGTGTACTGTGTTAGCAGATGATTTTCCCAAACTTTAGGCCAATGAAAGTGTTTAAGATTGTCTAGGCTAAGCTATGATGTTCAGTAGATAGGTATATCTTCAAATGAATTTTCAATCTACCAGTATCTTCAACTTACCATGGGCTTGTCAGGAGGTAACCCCATCAGAAATCCAGGAACATCTGTATACTAAACTTCTAGCATGCCTCTGAAAGGAAGTAGGGAGCTTCTTTCATTCTTTGAAGGATTTTTTTTTCTAATTCTCGCATAAATCAAAATGAAGAAAATTTCATTCTAGTCCATCAGTTGTCATTCTCGTCCATATTGATACTCAGACGAGTACTTTGTCATCTGGCATAGCCCTCACTTTTCTGGGAACAGCATTCATTTTTTTTCTTTGAGAAATCAGCCTTCCTGGCATATTCAGCCCACTTGGCTTGGGTGAACTGATACCACATAAAAGGATTCGTGTGACCAAGTTGATCAATCAGAGAACCTGTTTCTTCTTCCATGATTGGTAAACTATTGGCAGATGGCCCAATTAGAGCAAATTAGAGCTTACTTATTTTAAATTTTGCTGATGGAAAGCCATTTTTCCTTTTGGATAGCTAAAGAAAAAAAAAAAATAGAATGTATCCCTGAAATTGCCAACAGTCCTATTGCTACCATGGGAATAGGGCTTGTCAGAAAACAAAGCCAACATATAGGAAAATAGAACTGCTTCATCCAGGATGATACAAGAGGTATTAGTTCACCATTTTGTTTTATGGTTGAGTAGTACTCCATGGTACACATATGCTACATTTTATTAACCATTCATGTACTCATGGGCACTTGGGTTGTTTCCACATCTTTGCAACTGTGAATTGTGCTGCTATAAACATCAGAGTGTAGATGTCTTTATTATAGAATGTCTTTTTTTCCTTCAGGTAGATACAAAGTAGTGGGATTGCTGGATCAAATAAATGGTAGTTTTACATTTAGTTTAGTTCAGTTACTTTCCATAGAGGTTATACTAGTTTGCAGTCCCACCAGCAATGTATGAGTGTTCCTATCTCTCCACATTCACACCAACATTTGTTGTTTTGGGACTTTTTGATAAAATCATTCTCATTGGAGTTAAGTGATATCTTATGTGATCAATGAGAATGTCCCGTGAACTGATGAGAAGAATGTATATTCAGCGGTTTTTGGGTAGAAAGTTCTGTAAATGTCTGTTAGGCCCATTTGTTCTAGGGTTGTTCTAGAGTTCTGTTTAAGTCCATTGTTTATTTATTTTCAGTTTGGAGGATCTGTCCTGTTCTGTCAGTAGGGTGTTGAAGTTTCCAGCTATTATGGTGCTGCTGTCTATCATTTTGTTTAGATAAAGTAGGATTTGCTTATGCATCTATGCTCACCTGTGACTCAGTTTAATCTCTGAGCCAATAGGTGGTGCTTGTGGGAAAGAATCAATCACACCCTCTATGATTGAGTCAGTAATGCTGTAACAGGTATGTAAATTGACCCCCCTGTCTGTAGGTTGTGTTTGCTGGAGGAAACAAGGTGCTGCTGTTTTTGGATCCTGTGATCAGCTCTAGTTCCTCAGAAGCTCTCTAATGCCCCAGGTGGTGGGGGAGGCCCTGGAACTTCCAGATGAGTCCTTTATTCTCCACCACAGCAGAAGTGGGTATGTGGGAAATGAGGCTGGGCAGGGTTAAGTTGGGTGAGCCTTCCCTCAAGCTTCACAAATGCTGGGGTCAAAGGTCCATTCTGCACCTCTGGGCAAAGCTGCCCAGGGAAGAGCTAAAGTGGCCCCACTCAACCAGAAGGTCTCCAAGTGGAAGTGCGGCTGTCTGAGACTCACAATCTGGAAGTCTGGAGCAGGCTTCACTCCTTTCAACCCTTCCCTATTTCTCAGTTTCTCCCAGGCCTCTGCATGCAGGCAGGACCTCAAGTCAGCTGAGATCCCCCAAAACTGTGATGCAGGCAGGGAGGTTCCCTGCCCAGGATCACAGCCTGAGCTGGGAACACAGCCCTCCTGGGAGGAGGAATGCCCCACTAGCACATTGCAGCTAGGACCCACACAGTGCTCCCCCCTCCCATAGGCACCTGTACCTCGTGAGACTAATTCTCAAAAACACCCTCTGTGCCTCTGGGCAAAGCAATGGAGACCCAGCTGTAGGAGATCTGGCCTGTAGGCCCATCCCTGGGGCCCTAGAAATCAATCCCTGACCATGCCAGGGAGAAGGATGCTGGTCCTGTGTCACCCTCCGGGTGCCTAAGGTGGTTCAATGTCCCTCTGCCTTGGGGCCTGTCTTGCTCTAATGGGGCTACCAGGCAAGTAGCAGCAGGGAGAGGCTAGTGAGAAGGGAGCTCACCGTCCCTCAGTCTGCGGCAGGACCCCAAAAGGATCTGAGCCCCACTCCTTTTGGGAGCATCCATGTGATGGCTCAGTTGTCTCTTTCTGTAGCTGTTAGAGAGGTAAGGGAAGGGGATAAAAAGAGTCTGGGTGGAGGAGAGTCTATCCTCTGTTTTTCTCCAGCTCTCTCTCCAGGAGGCAGTCCACCCAGAAAGACTGGGCTATAGACTCCCTGGACCCCTGGGGCTCCTGTAGTCTGGGTTGGAGTTGAGAAATGTCTGTGTAGGAATGAGCAAGATGGAACCTGGGAAGTTGAAGCCCCTTGGAGAGGAAAAAGGCGCCTGTTAGGTAGAGAGGCAATATGGCACCTGCTGTCTGGCTGGGGTCTGTGGGACGGGAGGTGGCACGGGGGTGGGGGTGGGGGGCAGGGGGAGGCCTGCTGGGAGCCTGGTCAGCAAGAAGCTGCCCATTCACTGGTGGCAGCCTCTGGACTCGTGTGGATAGAAGGACTCTCCAGCTGCTGGGAGTCTGCTATCTAGCGAGCCAACCAGAGCTGGGGGGCAGGTTCAGGGCCAGGAGGCAGCTAGTGCCTGGAGGGTGAGCTCAGAGTGAACAGGCTGCAATCTGCTTCTCAGGCATAAAGGTCCCGCAGATGTATGTCAGATGTATAGAGGACACAGCTCTCCTCTCCTCTCCCAGAGCCCAGCAGACCACCCGGACCTGGAGGGTGGGTCAGGGCCAGGCAGGCAGGAGGCAGCTAGGATCCGGAGGGCAGGCTTGGGTGAATAGGCCGCAATCTGCTTCTTAGGCACAGGGATTCCGCAGATGTAGGTCAGACGATGAGAGAATGTAGCTCTTCTTGCCCCACCCAAAGCCTACCCAAGTGGCCGCCCAAGGCTTCTCAGGGCCTCCAGCAACTGCTCTCTAGTCAATTCCCTTGCCCTGGTCCCATTGATCTCTAGGAGTGAAGTGCCTGTCTCTAAATTCCAGGGTACGGCCCAGCGATGCTGCAAATCAGTCCAGGCCCTCCCCAGCCCAATGTAGAATGAGCACAGTGCACCCAAGCGTTCAGGACGTTGCTTCCTCTCCACAGAGCCTGTTGTCTAGTGCAGTGGCTCTGCACTAACTCTGGGCATGTCCCAGTCTGAGCGGGTAGGAGGTCTGTAGGGGTGGTGGGTGTCCTCCTGCAGCTCAGATAGCACTGCGCTGGCAGGGCAACCGCGGCCCTCCCACACTCTGCTCTCTGATTGTTCCCCTCCTGCTCTCCAATCTTTGTGTATCTATCTCCCTGTCACTTTTTTTCTGCACTGAGTGTCCCACCTTGCTTCTCTGCAAATTCACAATGCTTCTTTCGGAGCAAGTGATCCCCACGTAGGCAGCTGTCTGCACTCTTCACCTCTTTCCCTGGGAGTGGTATGCGGGCAGGCCACAGATGGCCCACCATTTTTTCTGCTTTTTGGCATATTTTAATGTCATTTTTTTATCTCTCCATAATTTTCTGTTGCTATTCTTGCATTTTTATTGTCTCAATAGAATGCCAGTAGAATTTTAAAATCATTTTATCATGTTCCCTAAACATGGATTTTGATTGCAATTGTATTAATATGTAAATTAATTGGTGGTGATGTCTTTTAATTTCCCCCATATAGTATTTCCTCTTGTAAATTTATTTTTTCCATTATATTGTATTACTGCATATTGGGAATATATTAGAAAACTATGGGTTTGGCATAGTTCTTTGTATAAGACGTATTAGTTATCTCATACTAGTTTGTGTTGATAGTTATTCAACTAAAACTTTTGGAATTTATTTGTAGAGAGTTACATTCCTATAAACCTACCCTTTCCAGTACTCATAATTGTTTTCTCCTTTTGTGACTTGGCTAAAATTTCCAATAAACTGTTAAGTAGTAACAGTAATGGACATACTTTTTTTATTTCTAACATGAATGAAAATGCTTCTAGAGTTTCAAGTAATATTGTGATGACTGTAAGTGTATGTGTATATGTGTGTTTGTGGATGCACATACAGATTAAATTTACATGGTACATAGAATGGTCGGATTGACAGGGAAAGTCTTAGGGCAGAGCTGCAAATATGTTTTCTTCAGAGGACAGATATATAGCCAAAAGCTATGTAGGTGCCTTGGTAAACTGAAGAATTCGCTGTTTACTTGAAAGGGCAACCAATATCCAGTAAAGAAATTACAAAATGTTCTAATTATATCAGAAGTTATAGTTTTTATATTAGAAATGTTGGCAAATCTATAAGAATGGGTGGCGAGGTTATGCTACAGTAACAATTTGAAAATTGTAATGGTTTGCAGCAACAACGTTTATTTCTTGTCCATCGTACATGGCCATTACAGGTTGTATGCAGCTTTGCTGTTTACTACATTCCATAGGCACTATAGGCTGATTGAGTGACAGCAGAGCAGAAAGAGAATGTGGCAAATTATCCAGTGGTTCTTAAAGCCAAAGTAAGTCTATAACATTTCACATGACAAAAAAGCCATATGGCCAAGACTAATGTCTTGATTGGGAGGAGGGGCAGAGAAGAGCAACTAATCCAACTTATAGCAATTTATAATGGATATGAATACAGTGGGACAAGCAAAACTTGTCAGTAGGCAGCTCTGCCTTGTGGACCACCACTTGGCAAACTTCATTTCATGGTCTTTAATTCTATTCTGGTTCTAAAATCATATGATTAATGTTTTCCAATTCACTGAACCAAAAAAAAAAAATACAGTTGATTGCAGCTATAAACCTTTCAATATCCTTTGGCAAGAAGCAGAAGCAGAACTCCACAATAGCCTTTGGTGGAGAGACTCACTGAACTATAAATCTTGAATGATCATTTAACAGAAACTAGAATGAAGATTATTTTCTGAAATTCAAGAAAAACACATAATCTCCTTTCTCACACTACAAATTTTTCACAACTATTTAAAAATCTAAACCATTAGGGTTCTATTTGTACCCATAGTGTAGAAAAGATATATTAATTTTAACATCTGCTTCTTTAATGAAATAATCGCCTTCAAAAATAACAAGCACATTTCAATAAAATCAACTCCATTGATTTATCACCTGTCAACATTTCTTGTTAAATGTTCAATTGATCTTGTCAGGATATTTCTCATTGTCTGAAAGTATTTCTTAAACCAGTACAGTTTTGTATATATATATAATATTTTATATAAAAGATTATAAGCCAACTTTATAGATAAAGAGAAGCTCCACATATATCTCTTTTCAAAGAAGGACTTGTCTGAGCTGCAGGGAGTACTGTCAGTGGTCTGTGTTCAGCTGGCAGTTCCTTCATTATTGCTTCAGCTGCAGCGGACCATTTCACCCAAGGTTGCATTCCTTCCACAGCCACCTACATCCAAAGACAGATATGGGAGTGTATCAGTCAGCCTGGGTGTGGGTGTAGGAAAAATTCATAATCGTAGCCCAACTTAAAACAACTCTGATGGGCCATGTTAGCCTCAGAGCTCCTTAATAAAAATTTCAATCTAATTTGTAAACGATGACATGATTTTATAAGAAAATGAAAAAGAAACTGTCTTAGTATGAATAATCTTTCATACTACGGTAAGAATTACTAAATATTTTTACCTCATATATTGATTATATTTGTTATATTATATTTTGTTTTCATTTATTAATAATTACAAATATTAACCTTGTATATTGACTGTATTTTGTGGTTAAATTTGCATTAATAAGTAATTCCTGAATTGTTCTATGGGAAAATACTTCACTGTAATATTGACCAACTCCCTCAAATATGTGCCATAGATCACGAAGGTATAGCCAAGTAAGCGATTGCATCTGGGGAGAGGCATGAGGTGGATAAGTTGGAAAGAGGGCAGTAGAGGACTAGTTTTATTCTGGGTTTTGTTATAAATCTTTCAATACTTTTGGCTTTTAAAAATCATTTGTTTGGAATACTTGGATAAAAATAGAAACAAATTAATTTAAAAGGGAAAGATAGGCGATGGAAAATATGGAAAGATAGAAAGTGGGAAATAGAAAAATATACTGTTTACTGAACATTTGTTAATGTTCTAGGCATTGAGTTGAATATTTATCTTATCTACTCCTACCAAGAAACCAAGATTTATGTCCTTTCTTAAAGTAATATGTTTAGCAAAATAACACTGAGCTTTGGGCCCCAGCAGTCTTCCTCCAGAGAGTCTAAAGTGGGAATCACTGCATCGTGTACCATCCTCTCTCCCGAACCAAATGATTGGTACAGCAAATGAGTGATGTGGAAATTCAGGCATGAAATCAATTGGGAAAAATAGTAAGATGGATTAAGAAATAGACCTGTATTTTAAAGTACTAATATAAATTTGAAATAAGGATGTTAGAGAGATTAATCAATACTCTGTGTGTGTATGTATGAATTGTATATCTGCAAACAGTGAAAAAGAGTGAGAAATGCTGTGGAGATTAAATGATGCAAGACAAACATCTGCCCTAAATTATTGATTTATTTTAATGTGCACATTTTTTTAAAAGGCAGTAGTCTGGATCTGTAATGCATGTACTCATTCTGCCCTCAAAGGGAAAAAATAAAAGCCTTCCCTATAGAACAATCCTATGTGCAATATGTCAAGTCAAATGCCAAGAGGTTTCTTTGATACATTCAACAATTATTTATTTAACTCCTCTTATGTGTGTGTTATCTTTAGTCAACACAAACTGTTGAATACCACTCCCGTGTGTGATCATGTGCCCACTGTGAGGCAAGGACTATGTCTTTTTTCCACTGACCGCAAGTCTCCATTGCCTAACAAAAATTTGTCACAAGTAGGTGCTTAGTAAATATCTGGAGAAGTAATTAATAAATGATCCTCTGATGTAACACTGAGAAAATTTTTCCATGTGTATTTCCCATTACATATTTTCTCATAGTTTCTACTGGAGAGAGTTGCTAATGAGATAGTAAAAGACAGTTTAAATCATATATGTCAAAGAAAAATTATAATTGTAATTTTACCAGGGTCTTCTCAGTGAATAAACTATGGCATATATAGAAATTTCTCCTAAAGCCTTAAAATGGTTCTACATATTATTATGAATGACCACAATATTGCATGTACCTTTAGCATGTCATGTAAATCCCAAACTGAATATATGACATAGTGTATATTTTGTTCAGGGAATAGGACACAAACTTGCATTATTTTACAAATTGCAAATTAGAGACTATAAATATGCGATTCTGTTTTCCTTCAAATTCCATAAAATCGTTATTTTCATTTATTCCGTTTAATCGTGATTGGCATGATTCTTTAGAAGTTTTCCAACTGAAATTAATGTTTTTTTTTTTCAAATTAATTGCACTGCTTCTAACAATACATCATTCTTCACAAAATACATAGAAGTGTTTTAATGCCAGGAATGCAAAGATAGAATAATATGCTGTATAGTAATGATGCCAGTTAGTTACAAAATATAAGATAGAAACTTTTCAGATTGATTTGAAAAATAAAGTTTTTTGTTTATAAATTATGAAGTATAAGAGATTTAAAAGAAAATACTGCTGAATATTTTTTACTCAGTGTTCTTTGATAAAAAGTTAATTTTAAAAAGTCAAATTTTCATCTTCCAGAATTTCCATGTGGTTTCTAAAATAGCCAATCTGGAATATCTCTGAATACTTATTTCCAATTTTAAGTTCATGGGAATGAGACTACAAATTGGCCCAAATGCATATTTATTTTTGTGCTATTGCAAAATTAAATCATAACTGTAAAATTTTATAATAGAAGCATGCATGTCTTCATGCTTTAAGAATATTTTAATACATGATAGATATAGTAACATAATTTTCAAATTTATATATGTTTTTCTGAATCTATTTAATTATATTAATTTTATATTTTTCCATAATCTATAAAATATTAATTCTTGTTTCCCACTTATTAGGAGTACTGGCATTATATTCACAATACTTGCTGTAAAATGTTTAATGACTAGACACATTTTGAAAAATATGATTAAATCATTTATACATTTGAGGAGAAATAAAGTCTATTCCTTTAACAATTCCATAGCATCACATTTCCTTTACTTATGTGAGAAAAGAAAAATAATAATTCTATAGCAAATTACTCTTAAAAATTGAGAATTTAACTCATCTAGAAATATACATACTAATTTAGAGAAGATTATTGAAACTCATTATCCCTAGAACATGGAAGGTAACACACACAGAGTAATCTTTGAAAGCAGCTACAGCAGGATTTCAATGTTGCTAACTATGGAATCTTGGGCAAATTCTTATTCCATAACTGCCATTCTTTTATCAGGAAAGTGGGGAATAGTGTTAAAATCTACCCGAGTGGTCTGTTGTTAAGGTTGAATTACCTAACATGCACTTGGGTATATTAGTATTTGAAATTGTTGGTCTGGTCGGTTTGTTTTTCCTTTCCTTGCCCTCCTCTTTCCTTCCTGGTAATATGTGGGTGGTCAAGAATGTGAACTCTACGATAGAGTATTTGGGTTTAAATGTAGCTCTACCATTTAACAGCTATAATAACAGGCAAAATACCTTTGACCCCTCTGTGCTTCAGTTTTCCCACCTGTGAACTAGGGACGACCTGGAACTCTAACTCCTAGCCTCGGGCGACACTTCTGCGTCAGCCTCCCAAAGTGCTAAGATTACAGGTGTGAGCCACCATGTCCAGTCATGTAAATTGGGGATGATCATATCAATAGTTAATTCACAGGGTTTTCTGAATATCAAATGAGTTAATACATCGATGAGTAATGCCTGATTTATAATAAGAGTGCCAAAATTTTAGATATTTTTTCACTCCTAGGAACAGAGGGTGGTATTTACAAATAATATTTAGCAATGACAAAGTATTTTTCACATCTGTAGTTGATTGAATAGTGTCTCCCAAATTTTATGTCTATCCAGGCCCTCAGAATGTGATGTTATTTAAAAATAGAATTTTTACTGATGTAATTAATCAAAGGATGAAGTGAGATTATACTGGATTAGAAGAGGTCCTAAATCCAATGAGAGTATCTTCACACAACACAGGAAAAACCATACAGGGACACAGAGAAGAAAGGGATATGAACATGAAGGAGGCAGGGATTGGCGTGATGGATCCACAAGCCAAGGAATGCTGAGGATTGCTGGCAACCATCCAAAGAAGCTGGAAGAAAGGCATGGCACAGTTTCTCCCTCAGAGCATCCAGAAGGAACCAATCTTGCTGACACCTTAATTTTGGACTTCTGGCCTCCTAAACTGTCAAAGAATACATTTCTGATCTAAATCACCCAGTTTGTGGTAATTTGTTATCCTAGTCTTAGAAAACTAATATAATACCCGATATCTTTTACTATATAGAACAAACCTGTGAGGTGAGTATTATTACTACAGAATTCATATTCATGCAGTGAGTGCAGTTTGATATATACAAGTGTAAGAAGATCAAGTCTTTGGCACCTCTACATTCTATGCTAAGCAAGGTAAGAATTAGAAAGTAGTGTTAAAAATACTATGGATTTGCTTCAAAGCAGTATGCATCTCCCTTGGATCATTCAGGTTCTTATTTCTGAGGCTTTGTAAACATTGTGGCTTAATGCACAAATAAGATGAATATTTCAGTTAGGAGAGTTACGCTCTGAAATCTGGGAATATACCCATTTAGAATGGTTTGAATGAATGTAATCTAAAAACTCACTGATTTCTTACACTATTGTAAATAAGTAGAATCTTCTAAAAAGATACTTTCTCCAAGCCCATGTGATAAGCCCCAAATAAGAAATGAATCAACACCATGATTGTGTACAATGTTATTTTGTGTTTGAGATAAAAGTACCAAAGATATTTTTGTATGTTCTATAGACAATAAAAAAGTCTTCCTTTAAATCAACACCCAGGAACAGTATGGATAACTTATTTTCCCTAATAAAGTACAAATTAAATACAAATATGGTTTAATAAACAAATTAAACCATAAAAGTGATTCTGGATCATAAATATGAATTCAAAGCTGAATATGAATCTATGATTTGTTTCAATATTTTGAAACTTCACAAATGTAAAGATTGATGAATTTACAGATATTTTTACATTTTTAACATCCATAATATTCTAAGTACTACATAAGACTTTCAAAAATAAAAGTATGAAATTTCATTCTAAAGTAGGTGGAATTAATTGGCTAGATTTCTGAGTAGTTATTGCATTTAATGAGAAATTAATGTAGAATTGGAATATGTTAAAATTATGTCAATTAGTTTTCATCTCAATTATAGCGTGCTAGGAAAGGGAATCCAAAAATCACCTGGACGGCTGTATCTTAATAATCGGGAGTTGGGTTTATTTTGGAGATCATTTGATGTCTTTGCATATGTTATATCTGCTCAAGATGACATTTGGTTGCTTATTTGACAAATAACAAGTTGCTTGCATGACTGCAATATTTTTCAATAACAATATGAACAAAATACATCAAATTATAGTACTAATAACTGGCATCAATAACTGGCATAAGACTCTTAATCATCATTGCTCTATTTGTTTATATACAAATCAATGCTAAATATAGGTGATTAACAGTGAAATGAACTATGTGAGAAATAGTCTTCTGCTAAATAAACAAAACAAAATATGCCATATATAAACCTTAACATATAAAATATACCCTATTAAAGCTTTGAATGAGATAAAAATACATTTTTAAAATAAAATTTATTTTTCATTATATAATTCTAGGTTGAATTATTTACATACATGAGCTATCACAATGTAGAAAGTTTCAATTAAACAGATAAACTAGAAATCATAGCTCATTTAACAAGGAGCACAACTCAATAAAAGGTCCTATTGCATACCCAAGGAAGTAAGATTTAGGTGATTTTGGTCACACACACACACACACACACACACACACACACACACACAAATAGACTTTGTGAAAGGAGTACAGACATTATGAAACAACTATTATGCAAGTATTCTCTCTGCAAGAGTAAAAAACCATAACTTTAAAATAATAATCTGAATGATAGCATAACATTTAAAAATTGTGTATTTAGACTAATGAATTCTGCAAGGTTTGCAGTCTATACCTGCTGTTTGACAGGTTTTTTTTTTTAATCATAAAAGCTCTTTGACTAAGAACATTCTTTAAATTGTAAGTTCCTACACTGAGCTTAACTACAGTAGCTAGTTGAAGTAGAAGTGGGATTTTACCTGTGACAGTGGCAAGTGATTAACTTATCCACAGTTCAAGATTAATAAATTATGAAAGACTAAATGTCTACATTAATATCTGTTTCTTGGACTATTGTATTAAGACTTCATTTAAATGTGTGTATGCATTTTCACCAATCTGGTACTTAACATATTTTGGTATGACATAGCAAGAAAAATGAACCATGCATATACATTTTAAGATAGATACATTCCTTTGTATTATGTATGATAACTTAATAGTTAATATTTCCCAGATGAGTTAGTTGCTTTATCATTTTAAACTTTAGCATATTTTAACCTACCGTTTCAAAAAACTTAGAGGATATCCTAAAAATAACATGGCATTTATGTGAGCTTTTCCATCAATATACAAGCATGGAAACTAATGGGATCTAATGGTCTCCTATCTAATGTCCCATAATATTTCAAGTAGGTGCTCTAATTGTGATTACAATCTGGCATGTGAAGTCTTAGTGGAGACACCTATTCATACGATGGCGATGGCTGAACACCTAGGAGGCAGGAAGATCACAGGCCATATTCCCACTCAAATGACAGAGCACCTGGCTTAGAGATTTGTCAACAGACTCGATGTCAATCATCTGATCCAACATAGCTCCTGGGCTCTACATAAGACATTTTTAGAAAAAAAAAGTATGAAATTCCATCCTAAAGTAGCTGGAATTAATTGATTAGACTGCTGAGTAGTTATTGTATCTAATGGGAAATTAGTGTTAGAGAATTAGAACACAGTTGGGACCACTCACAGGAAAGAGACCCAATAGTCCTTCATATTCCTTCCATCTAGTGTTCCTTCTCCCTTTCCTCAACCCAGCCCACTATCTCTTCATTTGTGTTCTTTCTCTCTACTTATATAGCCTGTGAAGATCTAAAAGTTCATTCTGGTGCTGTCCTATAATGTTTGATGGTTTACTGGAAAAGATTAAACCTTATCCTTAGCAGCAACAACAAGATGGTTTGCTCTCCCTTGAAGATCAAGAATACCAGTCACTATCAAGAAAATGGTCAACCTCCTTTTCCTCAAAGGAATTGACTAGAAACTCCCTTTATTCTTTTCTAGTAACTTATTTGCTAAGTCAACCTTGCTGATTATATAATCCTTCACCATGACAAGCATATACAAAAAGGCTTCTTACTCTAGCAGAAAAAAAATGTGCAGGAGTGCACACATGCCTATATCATATTTTGATTTTTTTTCCAGGAGAACTCCCCATTATCTAAAAATTTCCTGCTTTCCTAAACAATGCTACTTACCGCTATAAAACTGAGTTGAAACACTCATTTAATTTCTTAATAACTTAATAACTTCTTAATAATTTCTTTATTCCTTGTCCTCATCCATCTGGAAAAGCTCCAATTAATGATCAGTCCAAGTGTATACTTTTTGAGCCACTCAGCAGTTTAGAAAAATTTCACATGTGTGGATTGATTTTGTTAGCTGTCCATGGACTCTAACCCAAGCTGGGTCCTCAGCTCTGTCCAGAAACATGCCTGTGTTTACCTAGTCAGCTCCTTCTTCCATTGTTCACAATAACTATTTCAAACCTTCATAGTTTTCCTAAAACCATGCACCCTCAGTACTCCCCTTACTTCCTCTTGTCAGCTGATTTCAACTACCATGTCACAGAGCAGAAAAGGAATACTTCTTATTCCCCACTCCACTCCAGCCCCACTGGCTTCCTTTCTATTCCACCATTGAAGTTGAATCTGCTTAGATGTTATTTTCTCAATTAGGCTAAACTGACTACTCTTTTTAAAATTGTAAGCTCTCTTATCCTTGATTCTCAATCCCCCTATAGCACCCATCACCTATAGCATACTATATAATTTACTTAAGGTATTTATTTTTTCTGTCTTCACCACTTGAATGTAAGCATTATGAAACTGGTATTTTAGTCTGTTTTGTACACCAAGTATCTGAATCCTAGAACATACTAAACACTCAATAAATATTTGTTAAATAAACTTTAAAATTAGTTTTTAAATTCCATTATAGAAATAAAGTACTGCTAAGACACTTTTAGTTAAAAAGGAAGCTATAGCAAAAGATTACAAATTTTAAGATGTGTATTAAAAAATGACTAAGAAAAAATGCTATGTCCCAAGATCATGGAACATAACTAAATGAATACTCAGAGTGAAATTTATAATTTTAGGAGTTAATGTTAGTAAACATAAAATTCAAAACAAAAGAAAACCAACCAAAGCTCTTAGGCATTAAAATTAAGAAGTTACAGGGGAAAGTAATAGACTAGAATCATAATAATATCACAAAAGGAAATGGTAAAACAAAAAAATGAGCAATGTTAAGGAGCAGAACATACAGAGAAAGATAACAGTCTTTGAAAAAAATGTGCAAACATCCGGCAATAATGATCAAATTAAAAAGAAAGATAATCTAAAGTTATAAACTAACTACATGACAAAAAAGGGAATATGCCTAGATAATAGGAATTAAAATGCTGAAACAATAGAAAAACAGTTACATCCATCCCTTGGTATCCATGGGAGATTGGTTCTAGGGCCCCACAGATACCAAAATCAGTGCAGCCTGTCATGCAGAGAGCCAGAAGACACGAAAAGTTGACCCTCCACATACACGGATTGCACATACTCAGAATACTGAATTTTCATCTGCATTTGCATGCAGATGGGGAACCTGCTGTTACAAAGGGCCAACTGTATTTATTTATTTTTATTTTGAAATATTATGGGGATACAAATGTTGAGGTAACATATGTAAGTGGACACTTGCAGTTCAAACCTGTGATGTTCAAGGGTCAACTGCATGTGCTTATAAATTCCATTCTAGATAATGTAAATAAGATCTTAGAGAACATAAAATTCCAATATTGGCACAAGAGGAAATAGAAAACTTGAGTAGAACAATATCCTTTAAAGAAATTAAAAGAGAAATTAACATCTACCTTAAACATCTCCCCAAAAGCCCCAGTTTTCCAAATGAGTTTTATAAACACTTAATGAGCAGATTATATCCAACATATTCATATTATAAAAAAATAAAAAAGCTATTCAGCATATATTTTAGTCTAATTTAGTTCTGAATCCAAAACTATAAAAATATAAAGATAAAATAATGATGGCTCCATTTCATTTGGGAACATAGATATAAAAATCCTTAATAAAGTACTAGCCGAAAAAAAATAAAATATAAAGTTCTCATTGAGTCTAACAGTATAAATTTTTAAAAAGCATTATCTTCAAGTAGGGTTTATTCCAAATAAAAATATTCTTCAACATCATTTTTTAAACTTTTGATATAATCTATCACATTAATATAATAATGGAGGGTGAAGCAGTTGATAAACTTCAACACCTGTTTATGTTTAAAAACATTAGTAAAATGGAAATATGAGGCAACTGTCCTAATGGCAACCATTACATTTAATGAAAAAAGTTTAGCCTCATTATTAAATTCAGGCACTGTGTAACTATGCTGCTATTTATCATGGTATTAGAATTGCTCATTAATATTATAAGAAAAGAAAATGGCAGTTTTATGGATTGGAAGAGAGAAATATTGTCATTATTATTGTATGATTACCTATATACAGAAACAACCTCCCCATAAATAATTAATAAGAGTGCCCAAAAATGTTTAACAATACCAGACCAACTTATAAAAACGAACTTACCTCAATACTAGTAATTTAAAATGTGAGATTATAATAATAGCAAATATACCATCACAAATTAAAAGCTATTAAGTATTTATGAATCAACCTAATAGAAAATACAGAAAATCTTTGCACCCTACATATTAAGGAATGGCAAAATGTAGAGAGGTGATGAAACAGATCATTAGCAAGAATTTATGGCATACTCTTGGAATTGTTTAGCAAAATTATGTGTGGATCACCAAAGACCCAGTGCTCCCACTTTTTAGTATGTATATCCTATGAGTTATAGGACACTTTATGCTCTGGTAACAAATATTTTTAAAATCCCAGTGTCTTAAACCAAAACAGACTTATTATTACTCATACTACATGTCCATCATAGGTCCTGGATTAGACATTCTTGGTATTGTTCCCCTATCTGCATATAGATTGACAGAGAAATACAATCTACAATATTACTGGTCACTGTGACAGATTAAAAGAGTGTTCTGGAGGGTCTCACACCAACAATTCAATAGTTGAGCCAGAACTGACAGATGTCACCTCTGCCCACATAGTCCCACATTATCATTTGCCCAAAAGGCAGAGAGCCAGAGATATTTCATGAGCAGTACTAACGGTAACCACAGTCTGCCTGCTGATCATTTGGCTCTCTCTCCCTCCAACAGTCAAACTGCATGGTCCAAAAGTCTCATCTGGTCAGCACATCAAGCTCAAAGCCCTGTATCTCTCGGTGATGTGTAATAGTCTATAACAAGTACAGATGTGTCTCCTCTCCATCCAGAGACATATAAAGTACAAACTACTTGCCTCCCATACTGCCTACATAAAGCCTGGTATAGCAAGGTCAGGAGAGTCACAATAAATGGTCCTCTTCACGAAAGGTGAGAGAAGCAGAAATACATAGCAGTCATTGGTCCATTGCAATTCTAAAGTATATATAATGAACACAGTAAGAGCTAGCAAAATGATTGCAAAATGCTCACATGGTTTCACATGGAGATTTGTACAGTAAATTTGTCATGGCAGTGGTTGTGGTTGTAGGAGATGGAAGAATCTAGGGGAAGTCATTGAGGAAAATGAAAAGGTAAAACATGGTAGATTGCACACTATGAAATACAATACTGTATAGGTAACTAAATATATGACAGCAACATAAGTATATCTCAAAAACCAATGTTCAGTAAAATAAATGCAAACATTAAAAAGATACAGAAAAATTACTAAATATTTTCCAATAATTTACTAATTTTTAAAGACATATATCAAACATATAAAATAAAATGCCTATGTAAGAATGAAATAACAGGAGAATCAGGGCAAAAGGAAAAAATAAAACGAGGTAAAATAAAACGAGGGCAGTCTTGCACTAATTGATAATAACAGGGAACAGAAATGCTGGTTTACCACAACTTTTAGCAACAAAAGGTGGTAATAAATAAAAATTCACAAAGAATACATGAGAAACATATTGGTGTATAATAGGAGATGCAATTAACTCACAGCAGAGTAAAACATTTTAAACAGATGTAGTGAATCCCATGTAGCAATTATATACAACACACTGAGATGACATGTTACATATAATTTTCTTTACATATTTGTGAAAACTAGATGCAAAAAGTACAGACTTTTTGCCAAATAGATTTCATTATACTTATAAATTAAATATTGAATGATGGTGTTGAGGATTTCCTATAGCCCAGCATACTTGCTCTAGGAATGCAGGCTATATTGGCTTGTTCTTGTCAGCTTTGGGTTTTTGTGTTTTGTTTT
This sequence comes from Microcebus murinus, assembly GCF_040939455.1. Lineage (NCBI taxonomy): Eukaryota > Metazoa > Chordata > Mammalia > Primates > Cheirogaleidae > Microcebus > Microcebus murinus. Next base: position 53,846,071 of record NC_134112.1, read on the forward strand.
GTCTTGTCCTCAAAAAAGCAACAAAGCCTGCATGGCTTGGCCAGACTGCTGGATGATTTTGGAAAGAAGACTTACCCCTGGAATGAAAGTCTAACATCATTGACCAGTTCAAATCCACAATATAAGAGACATTTAAAGTAGATAAAACTTAATTATACACATGAGAACGTGGTTTCAGTGCTATGGTTAGAACTGTCTGCTGGAAAAATCTGAGCCTGCAATCTCAGAGAATAGAAAGCGCATAAAAGTGAGGAAATTGTGTGCTTCATTACTTATATTTATGACTTATTTGTCTTCCTCTCTCCTTTACCACCTGCCTTTTAATTTGCATTTAAATACAGTATCACTAGAATTTTACCTTTAGATAAAATTGAGCTTCTTAAAAACTTGAAAATCAATGTTGATTAATAAATTTTGGAATGGGATTTTGTGGCCAGTATAAGCTACTAGAGATTTAAGCATAGGTTTAAGAAATAGTATGAACTTTTTCTAGATGCAGAATTTCAGGTATTTTAAGGGAAGGCAATAGTCTTATTTTAATAAAAGCCTATATAATGTATGCTATTTTCATAAGAATATAAGGTAGGTGTATATCAAATTTTTATGTGGCATATATGTTAGAACAATATGTCAACTATTCTAATACACACAAAAACATGCTATTATATAGTTAGGAAGCCACATTACTTGAGTAAATTAAATTATAATTTTTTTTAAATGTTGCCAAAAATTAGCACTTACTTTGTCAAAGTAAAATATTTAATTCAGCAGACCACTTTCTTACCTGCATTAGACTTTACAGGGGGAAAAATGCTTTCTTCCATAGCTGGTTGAACTTAGAATGCTGAACCCAAACATTCAATGTTGTTGAAGTCTGAGAGAAAAATATTCTATCCCTATATGTGTCCTACTGATTTTTATGAAGAATATTTACTTTGTATATGAGATTCTAAAATTCAGGCCCAGAAATTCGGCTGGATTATATTCCTTGGGAGTGTAAAAGAAGAATTCCCAGAATCCTTTACAGTTTAGGGATTTGGGAAGCAAGACCTGATTTACTCCAGATCACTGAACCACAAGAGATCCAAATTATAGCTTTACATTTAAAGTCCCTTTTTTTAATTTAAAATATTACAGGGGTACAAATGTTTAGGTTACATATATTGCCTTTGCCCCGCCTGAGTCAGAGCTACAAGCGTGCCCATCCCCCTGACGGTGCACACTGCACCCATTAGGTGTGAATATACCCAACCCCTTCTCCTCCCTCCCACCTGCCCTGCCCCAACCTGAAGAATGTCACTACCATATGTGCTCTACATTGTGGGAGCACCTCAATGTCAATACATTTAATTGGAAACCAAGGAGAGTCTAATACCCAAATTATCAACCCTCTTTTACATTCATAGTATAGAAAAAAAGACAGCTGTTTTCCAGCTCTCTCAATATGTTTGTTTTTCAAATTATCTACTTTAAATTTCTAATATTTAATTTTGATAAGTCAATGTCTACAGTAAAATTTTACTCAGATTCATAAAATAAATTTTTCAGTCTGCATTGTCAGATTCAGTGATTTTAATAACTGTAGTGATTAAATGATTTACTCTCCCTTTCCTTGAGAGATTTATTGACTTTATTTAAATGAAAGAAAAATGAATATGGTCTAATGGAAATTACTGATAAGTAGGAAAAGATGATATTGACATAAACATGCTGTGGCCAGAGATGTGAGAATGGAGCAATTATGGCAGATGTATCAAATGTTAGAAGACATTATGCACATTATGATTAATGCACATTATGTAACTTTATTATAAGTTTGATTTTCCATGTGACATTAATTTGTAAATTTTTAGATTAAATAGAAAAACCACAACACAGATATGACTTACAAATTGCAGCTGTTTTCTAAGCAGGAAAGACCAGGTGTGCCATGCTCTAAAAACAGAAAGGCAGAGTTTACTTTAAACAAAATGACTCATTCTTCACTGCTGTTTTGGTCCCTTTGAGTAATTTGAATGACTCATAAAATGAGATCAAAGTTGGATTTTGGAGGTTTGCCACACAATATTATCAGTTTACTATACTGGAACTACAGAATGCATAATAAAACATATGTTGAGGAACTCCCCCCAACCTCCACATACAAGCCATACAGTGATGGCACTTGTTTATACACACTTACCTTGCACTGCAAGAGAAAGTGCTGATGCTATTTTTCTTGGAACTAAATAAAATATATACAAGTATTGCTATAATGGAATAGAAATATATATGTGTATATCTATCTCTCTCTCTATATATATACATATATATAGATATATATCAAGGTACTTTAATATGGAGATCTCACTAGAATGAATTTAGGCTATCTACCAGAGATTAAATTGGATTGATTTACAAACAAACAAAAAAAATGAAACAAAAACAAGGCAAAAAAAAAAAAAAGAGTTCGAATCGACATTTCTAAATGTCAGTCATGAAACTCAGAAAATCAAACCACTCAATATTTTCTTTATCTAATATTAAATAGCTATAGATTGTATTATAAAGCATGTTGAAATTTGAGGATCGATTTGATTACATATTCCAGTTGTAAAATTTAAAACATTGTGTAACTTAAAATAACTGTGTATCAAATTTTGAATATTTATATGCTTAAGTACTTCAAATCTGAAAAACAAAGAAGAGTTAATAGCAATTTAGATATTTACCTCTAATCCTTCAAAGTTGAGAATCACTCTACTATAAAATTTGTATTTTATTTCTTGAACAAATTTCTTACTGGTAAAATTTTTTACTTACTCTCGACATGAAACCCCTATAAGATGGAAAGAAAATATTGCTGATGATTGTGATTTTGCTGCTACAAAGAAGAGTTCTCTATTCACTATTAGTAGCATGTATTGCAGCAACTATAGGGTATTATTGAAATCAATGAATTTTAAGTTTAAAACATTACTTCTAAATAGAAGAACATAAGCTGATATAAATAAAAACTATTTAACATATGTATACCATTAATTAATAAAAAGTAATGTTTATTTTTTTAAGCTAAAATATGCAATTTAATTATAAACAATAAATAAAGGACGGAGTTTTCTAAAATTTTACTCACTAATTACAAAGGCAAACATTGAACAATGTTTAAGTATATACAAAATATTTGAATACTCTTTTGACAAGTTACTATTATCTAATGATGTGCTAACAATTTACTTGTTTTAAGAGGCATCACCAGGAAGGGAAAACTATTAATTATACCAAAGCTAATATTTATTTCACTAAAAAGCACACAGAATTGGATTTCCAAGCCTTGTCTATGCAAAGAACATCAAGCAATTCACAGTCATCTTTACTTGGAAAAATTAGATTTCTGTTTCCTGGAAAAGCACACAAAAAAGAAAATTATTACCAAATAAAATAAAGATTACTTAATAATAGTGCCTAAAAATAATAACATCTAAACTTTCTTTGCTAGCTGAGGAAAGATGGCTATACCAAGATTACCTGTAATACTTTTCCTTCACTGAGACTTTAATCGCACAAACTCATTCTCAATTTTCTTTAAAAAGAAGGTGGGAAAATTCCCTCAATTTCTTGCTCAAAATGACAAATTTAATCTCTATTTAGTCTCTGTGATTTTTCCCCTCTCCTCCTGCTAAAATAGAAGAGATAGCCCTCTTTCTCTCTAATGCTGAGCCCTCCACCCCTACTTTAGTTTCATTCTCTCTCATGTCTCTAGAAATATTGCTCCCTTTATTATTTCTGTCCTGTAACTTCAGTCTCTCTTTTTGTAGTTGTTCTTCCAAATCTCTCTCTCATCTCCATGCCTCTGCCATTCTTACCACACATTACATTTTTGCTTGTCCTTTCACAACACTTCTTTTTATTTATTTATTTATTTTTTTTATTTCGGCATATGATGGGGGTACAGATTTTAAGGTTTCAATAAATGCCCTTTCCCCCCTCCCCCACAAGTCTGAGTCGCCAGCATGACCATCCCCCAGACGGTGCACATCTCACTCATTATGTATGTATATACTCACCCCCTGCCCCCCTGCCTAATACCCTATTACTGTAGTACCTATGTGTCCACTTAGGTGCTGCTCATTTAATACCAGTTTGCTGGTAAGTATATGTGGTTCTTGTTTTTCCATTCTTGGGATACTTCACTTAGCACTTCTTTAAAAACTTGTCTACACATACTCTCCACATTTCCATACTCACTGATTTCTCCATTCCACAGCACTCTATTAAAACCACTCTTGCCAGATTGCCAAGGGCTGCTTGGTAAGGTCAATGTACAATTTGAACCTATATCATATTTTCACAGCAGTAAAAGTTACAGACCAATTTCTTTCTACAACTGCTAGTTTTCTTTTTTACTGTCATATTTTAGTCTCCTACTTTTCTTCTTAATGTCAGGTTAATTCTTATTTGTCACCATTTGACTTCTCTTTTATTGGTGTTTCTCAGGATGCTAGTTTTTTGTTTGTTTGTTTTTGAGACACAGTCTCACTCTGTTGCCCAGGCTAGAGTGCCATGGCATCAGCCTAGTTCACAGTAACTTCAGACTCCTAGGCTCAAGCCATCCTTCTGCCTCAGCCTCCTGAGAAACTGGGACTATGGGCATGTACTGCCATGCCTGGCTAAATTTTTCTATGTATTTTTTTAGTTGGCTAATTAATTTCTTTCTATTTTTAGTACAGACAGGGTCCCACTCTTGCTCAGACTGGTCTTGAACTCTTGAGCTCAAACGATCCATCCACTGCAGCCTCTTAGAGTATTAGGATTACAGGCATGAGCCACCTCGCCCGGCCGGATTCTGTTTTATTTCCCTTCCATTTTATACACACTATTGTGTATCAGACATATCAAAAGTATTTAAGGTATCAAAATCTTTCTCCACAGAGAACTTCTTTCAAAATTCGAGGCAATCCTCTCAAACCCTGCCACTGCTTTATCATCTAATTTTATGTACTATTTGAAATCCTTTATTGTCATTTCAACAATGTTCCTAGCATTTTCACCAGGAGATTACAGCTCAAGAAACCACTTTTCTTATTCATAAGAAGCAACTCCTCATTCATTCATGTTTTATCATGATATTTCAGCAATTTAATCATATTTTCAGACTCCACTTCTAATTCTTATTTTCTGGCTGTTTCTACCATATCTACAATGACTTACTCTACTCCAGTGAAGTCATGAACCCCTCAAAGTCAACCATGAGGGTCAGAACCAACTTCTTTCAAAGTCCTGTTTAGGTTAATATTTTGACCTCCTCCCATGGATTAGATGTTTTCATTGGCATCTACTATGCTGAATCCAGGCTGGTCGGGTTGGCTCATGCCTGTATTCCTGGCAGTCTGGGAGGCCAAGGCGGAGGATCACTTGTGCTCAGATATTGGAGAACAGCCTGAGCAAGGGTGATACCCCATCTCTACTAAAAGTAGAAAAAAATTAGCCCAGCATAGTGGTGCATGCTTGCAGTCGCAGCTACTCGGGAGGCTGAGGCAGAAGAATAGCTTGAGCCCAGGAGTTTGAGGTTGCTGTGAGCTAGGCTGACATCAGCACTCTAGCCCATACAATAGAGCACCACTCATGCTCAGGGTCCTTTTTTTCACATGTGTGCACACTGCTCGGCCTCATGCAGCAATTTAAAAAAATAAAAATACTAAGGTGAATCTTTTCCAGGTCTTCAGTTTACTTTGCCTAGATCTATCAGAGCAGTCACTAACTATGACAGATATAGCTTAACAAAATGTATTTTTAAAATAATAAGATGTGAAAGTTGAAATTACTAATTGATTTGTGGCCTAGAGAGTGTATGTTGTTTTAGGGGGCATGGAAACAACTTTAATCTCCTTGTACATCTCCATCTGAGCTCTTGGGTGAGCAGGCATATTATCAATAAGCAGTAATACTTTGGAAGAAATCATTTTCTAAGCAGTAGATCTCAATAGTGGGCTTAATATATTCAATAAACCATGCTAAACAGATGTGCTATCATCCAGTCTTTGTTTTCCATTTATAGAACATAGGGAGAGTAGATTTAGCATAATTCTTAAGGTCCTAGGGTTTTTGGAATGGTAAATGATCATTGGCTTCAATTTTAAATCATCAGCTGCATTAGCCCCTAGCAAGAGAGTCAGCCTGTCCTTTGAATCTTTGAAGCCAGGCATTGGCTTTTTCTCTCTAGCTATGAAAGTCCTAGATGGCATCTTCTTCCCAAAGAAGGCTGTTTCATCTACACTGAAACTCTATTGTCTCATGTAGCCACCTTCATCAATTATCTTAGCTAGATCTTCTGGGTAACTCACTGCAGCCTCTAAGTCAACACTTGCTGCCTCATCTTGCAATGTTATGTTGTTGAGATGGCTTCTTTTTCTAAACCTCAACTAATTGCACATGTATCCCATAAATTTGTACAGTTTTTAAAAATTCTTTGCTATCTGCAAACTTTTCTTTTGTAGCTTCCTCACCTCACTCAGCCTTCACTGATTTGAAGAGAGTTGCAGCCTTGTTCTGGATCAGGCTTTGGTTTAAGAAAAATTGTTGTGGCTGGTTTGATACATCCAGACCACTAAAACTTACTGCACATCAGAAATAAGGCTGTTTCGCTTTTTTATTATACATGTGTTCAGTGGAGTAGCACTTTTAATTTTCTTCAAGGACTTTTCGTTTACATTCACAACTTGGCTAAGATAACTTTCAGCCTGTCTTGGCTTTCAATATGCTTTCCTCACTAAGCTCAATCACTTTTAGCTTTTGATTTAAAGTGAGAGACATTCAACTTTTCCTTTCATTTGAACACTTAAAAGGCCATAGTAGGGTTATTAATTGGCCCAATTTCAATATTGTGGCTCAGGGAGTAGGAAGAGCCAAGGTAAGGGAAAGAGATGGGGGACACCTGGCCAGTGGAGCAGTCAGAATACACTGAACATTTATGGAATAGGTTTGCTGCCTTGGTTTTTAGTGCCCTCAAATAATTACAATGGAAACATCAAATATCATTGATCACAGATCACCATAGCAGATATAATAATAAAGTTTAAAATATATGAGAATTACCAAAAAAGTTTAAAATATATGAGAATTACCAAAATGTAACATGGAGATATGAAGTGAGTATATATACTGTCGGAAAAATGGCCCCAGTAGACTTGCTCAATGCAGAGTTGCCACAAACCTTCAATTTGTAAAAAACTGCAATATCTGTGAAGTGTAATAAAGCAAAGCATAATAAAATGAGGTATGCCTGTGTGTTAAAAATGGAATGAATTTTCCCTATAAATCTGTTTATATTCCTTCAGAGAGCAGTTCCACTTTTGCATCCAGTTATCTAATGCAGAAACTAGGTTATCTTTCAATCCTTTATTTACTAGATCCAATCACTCAGATGACATGCTAAATCAAGCATCTAAATATCTTGATTTCACTCACTTTAGCCCCATTGCCACTATTCTCTTAGAGGACAAAGCTCATTTGAATCAGTGCAGTAATACATGTTGCTCTGAGTCCAGCCTTACTACTATTAATACATTCTCCATAAAGCAACAAAACCTATATCTCTAAATCATAAACGGATCACAACACATGCTTTCTTAAAACCTTTAATGAATACCCAATGCCATAAAAAGTTCTGAATTTTTTGATATAATTAAGAAAGTCATTTATAATCTGAACTCTATTTATGCCTCAATTTCCTTCATCTTAATTCTCACAACCATATTTAATTACTGTTTCTTACACAGGATACCAAATCTTATCTAAATGTATTTCTTGCTGGAACACATTTTTGGTCACCTGTGTCTCACTACCTTTGCCTTGGATAACTTTTTTCAGCCTTCATAAGCAGAGCCCCATAGGATATTTTCTCTCATTCCCCTCAATTGGGTCGATGCTTAAGGTACTCTAAGATTGCCTACCATTATTTACATTGTCCTGATGTGTAATAACTCTAATCCCAATTTTTAGATGGAAACTTAGCTGCCTAGCTCAAAGAACACAATTTTCATACTCTCTTGTAGCTAGTATGACCACAGACTTATTGTGCAATTATTGTGGAAAATTTTCTTTTAAAAGGAGGAGTCATGTACTTCTTCTCTTTATATCTCCTACTGCTTGGAACTTGAGTCTGTTAGAGTCCAACAGGTCTTTTATTTAATATTGTGTCATTTTCTATCAAAAGTGGCTGAATCTGACAGTGTTCCCGTGTTCTTCCACAATACCTGTACCTCTATCACTGCATATTTTTCAGTATTATAACTGCCATAATTGCCTATTCATTCTACCAGATTTTTAAATTTTATGGAACAATATTTTTTAATAAATCATGGCAATAGAAAAATCCTAGTAACTGATATATTCTTAATATCATTTCATAAGTGAAATGAATGGCATTTGAACTCCTAAAAGATGGGAATGACATATTTAAGAAAACCAGAATTAAGCCTTATGAAACACTTGCAATGTTGTCTTTCCAGACTTTTAAAACTTTTTCATAAATAAGCATGCACCTATCCATATATCATTATTTGGAAATCAAATAAGGTATACATTTCTTAGGGAAGATCCACCATGTTGTTCAACTTAGTACAGCATCTAACATTGCACTGAAGATATGTTTCCTGAATGATTGGGTTATCCAAACAAATTTCTACACCCAAGGAGAAAAAAAAAAAAAGAAAATATTTTTTGTCTTCCTTTAATGGGATTATGTGAAAATGTTTTAAATATTTTGTGTTGATTTTAGGAAAACCTAAAATGATAACTTGCCCCTTGGGTTGTTCATAAAATCTTGTCACTCTCAAAAGAAAAATCCATCATCTCTCTTGATAATCCATCCCCAAATCAGGCTACCTTTTGTGACAGGAGGCAGTGTGCTTTAAGCACAGTTCATTGGTTCTAGTTCCACTGCCTGCAATGTAACTTTACACACTGACCTTCCCTCTGTGGGTTTCAGTTTCCTCCTCTCTAAATGAGAGGGGCTCACACTGGATGATTTTATAGCCTTTTTCACTTCTGATCTGCTATGATTATATATCCAACATAATCCTCTTAGGCTGTGGTTTAAGGCTCCTCTTTCCTTTCCCACTCTCAGGGGAGAGGGAGATCACAGCCTCTGTGCACTTGAAAATCATTACCAAATTTATCCTTAGCTATTCCTAGGCAACCTGAATAACCTCATTTCCTCTGTTTTGCCTCACACTCCCTTAACTGTACAGGCTAAATTGAATATAGTGATTTAAGATGTTATAACACAAAGTGGAAAGCAAGGAGGGGTGAATCCCGTATCTCATGTGTTCTAGTGTTCTGAGAGTGAGGGATATAAATAGCAGAGAGAATTAGTAGTCACTATTAGAACTGGTCTAGCACATAGAAAATAATTCTAAAATAAAGGAATTTTACTTATTAACTTTTATACTTTTCACTAAACTCCAAAATACTGCGTTAATATACAGACACGCGTGTCTTTCTATTATTTATTTTGAAAATAAGAGTGCAAAATGCCACAGGAGGATGACTCCAACGTTGTTTTGCAAATCTGCTTTAGAAAAATAATTTATTCTAAAAGCATTAGGGGGCTGGGCGCTGTGGCTCAGGCCTGTAATCCTAGCACTCTGGGAGGCCGAGGCGGGAAGACTGCTCGAGGTCAGGAGTTCGAAACCAGCCTGAGCAAGAGCGAGACCCCTGTCTCTACTATAAATAGAAAGAAATTAATTGACCAACTAAGATGTATATAGAAAACATGAGCCGGGCACGGTGGCGCATGTCTGTAGTCCCAGCTACTCGGGTGGCTGAGGCAGCAGGATTGCTTGACCCCAGGAGTTTGAGGTTGCTGTGAGCTAGGCTGATGCCACAACACTCAACTCTAGCCTGGGCAACAAAGCTAGACTCTGTCTCAAAATAAATAAATAAATAAATAAATACAAGCATTAGAGAATAATATCCATGGAAGTTTTGATTAGCTTAAAAAGTGGAGGAGGGAGAGAGCAGTTCAAGAATAAAGTTTACTTTACTATTCCCATGAGACATTTCCTCATTTCTAGGGCAGTAATTGAATAAATTTTATTATTTATTTATTTATTTATGTTTAAACTTTTGAACAAAGGCCGTTAAGAACTCAACAATAAGGTCTCAAAGTATGAAGATAATTAATCCAACTAAAACTCATTTAAAAATATCAACTGCATCAGAGAACAATGGCGACCTAATTGGGATGAAGGAGTACCCTGCAGTTGAACAGCTCTGGGCGTTGTCATATCGCAGATTTTTGGAGGCAGAACAAATATTCATATTAATGAATCCACTGTTTTCCTTGGTTGGTGGTATATCTTTCTCCTGTTTGTTTACACAAACCCAGCCACAGTAGGTGCTGAATTCCTCCCTGATATCTTTTTTAACCTCAGGCTCTCTAGCTAGATCAAAGGACAATACCATAATTAAAAAGGGAACTAAATTATTTTCAAAGCAAACAAAAGGGTAGTGCTGGTATGCCTCTGTAAAATTGTTGCTCAATAGTTTAAGTCATTCTTTCATTCCTTTATTCCTGACACATTAAATACTCTCTCAACAAACATTCTGACTTTGTGTCCCTTGCCCATTGAGCAGGACAAAGATGTTTCTATTATTCATTTGCTTTGTAATCTCTAGCATTTATATTAACATATACTATATATAAATAAATAATCAGAGCAGGCCAGAAGTGGAAGGAATTCTAAAACCATTAATATAAACTTCCCTTTCCATATTTGTAAAGATGGAAATAATGTTAATCAATATCTTAGGGAACTGCTGAGAGAAATAACTGAATCTACATTAAGTAGCATAGTACCTACCTAATAGGATTGTTTTGACAATTTTGATGACATCCTATTTGTAAAGTGACCACACTATGTGCTAAATAAGTTTTTGCTAAACAAAATATCAGTAAGCATTCAACAAATATTACCTAATAATCTTATGATGAATCTGCCACTGGTGTCCCTAATGTTGATGATACCCTATACTTTTAAGGAGTCTTTTACTAGCACAGAATACAAACACATGCCCAGATTATTTTAAAACAATGACATAATAGAAAGAATTGAGATGCGCATGGAGCATTATGGAAGTCCCACACAGATGCACTCATAATTTTGGCTTAGTCCAGGATTATTTTTTTAAAAAAGAAGTCAGTGAAGAGTCCCTTTTTTGAACCATATAATCATTGCCTTCTTGCATCTTTTTGTCCTGAAAAGACCAAACTGGTAAAGCTAGGAAAGTTTACAAGGGGAGCATTAGCTCTGCCCTAACTAAACCTGGAGGGGTACTGATAGTAGTGAAACTGCCAAGAGATTACAAGAGTGAGAAACACAATTTGGTAACAAAAGTTCATGCAGGTGTATTGCCTTGGGCAAAGAAAGGAGGCGTATTTAACCCTTTTTCTCAAAGGGAGATAAAACTGCAACATGAAAGCAAAACTCTTTTTTATGAGGGTGGGTAGTGTCATCCTTGATGTTACAAATTTTCAAGCCTCTCTTCCTTCTTAGATATTTTTCTTGTTGCATGGTTAGGAAGACATTGGAGCCCAGAATCAGCAAAAGTGAGTATTTTCAGCAATTAGAGAACAATAGTGTGAGCACTTGGTGTAGGTCAGGGACTCCTTGAAACATTTTCCATTTTCTCTAGTACCTCCTAGGTTCCCTAAGCTCCTTCTGTTGGCAGATCAATCCCAAATGTAGATAGGCAGCATTGGAATAAAAAAAATTACACTTCTGGATCCTTCCTGAGACATAGTGAATAATAACTGATAAAAAATAGAGACATGATCTAGAAATCTGTATTTTTAACAAGTTTCCTAATTTTGATGATTTGCCAAAGGTAGCCATGATAGCAGATTCACACTGTGCAGTTATTGCCTCTCTGATAAGTTAAAGAGACTTTAATACGAAGGACAAAAAGAAGTGACAGTAACTTCTTAGCCTAAATTTTTAGAGAGGAAAAAAAATGCTCATTAAACAAAAAGTCTCTTTAAAGAATTACTTAGTAATCCCAATTAAAACTCTTCCAATTAAAAAGGAATCAATAGGCACATAGATTCTATTCAACTTCATTACAAAGAGTATTAGGCATGAGAATTGATATCAAGAAGGAAAAAATTCACATAAGTGACTTCTTTATAACTAATTAAGCCTTCGTTGTAGAGTATCTTTTTAATACTGTAAGCACACTAAGCAATGTCAGATGTAAGAGAATCTCTCTGGGTTACATTTCCCTTAATGGATTTTGATGGAAAGCCATGGAGTAATTCTAATTCATATTTAATCCCTAAAGGATACAGATAGCCCAGAGAGTTATTTAGTTAAATGCAAGTAATCCTAAAATGATATTGAAATTTGAATCTCAGTTTAAAGGACTTGTTTAAGTGGCTTTTCAAGTATCCATTTGCTATTAGTTTCCAAAGTAACAAATACCAGTTTAATTCTGAAGGCCAGTATAAATTTATAAGTATATGCATCTATGTTTATGCATAAATTTATGTGTGTGTGTGCTACCCTATATTTCATAGTACCTTTTGGACAAATTATCGTGATGCCATTAAATTTGTAAGATTCAATTTGGTAATGTTTCATATCATGTATCAATCAATTGGTATAATTTGTCAGTATCTGTACTTCTCAATATCATCAGTGAATTCTGATTCTAATATTTAAAATATGTAATATTTAAAGAAATAACCACATGGTTTTTTACCTTAATTTTTTTGACAGTTGTACAGTAAAAATGTGTTCATTATCAAGCATTGCTTCAAAAAGCAATAATCATATATTTTCTCTTCAACTCACTCTTGTCAAAAGACTTAGTCAATGTCTCCTATAACCTGCACCAAGTGTGGTCCCCAAACCAGCAGTAACAACATCCTCCAGGAACTTGTTAGAAATGCACATTCTCCAGTTCTTTTCAGACTTATTTAATCAGAAACTCTGGGTCCTGGCAATCTGTGTTTTAGCATATCCTACAGGTGTTTTTGATGCACACTTAAGTTTGAAAACCCCTCTTGTCAGAAGCTGATGGTCAATGTCATATCATCTTACTTGACCTTTGGTAAAAAAACATAATTGAGCAGTTCCAACTTTAAAACTCCTTATTTTAATTATTAAATTATTCAAAGTCAGAATGTACAAAGAATATAAAACTCCTGCATCCTCATCCCTCCAACTTAACACACATTTGATTTTATCATATCTGATTCAAAAGTAAATTCTTTACATTCAGTTGAAAGCCTTTTCACCCAATTTCTTTCCTTCCTTTATAAATCACTCTCTGAAATGTATATATAATATATGCTTTCTATTTATGATTTATATCTTCAATCCAAATGTATATAGGTCTATAAATATATAATATAATTTGGTGTATTTTAAATCTTTACATAACTTAAAAATTACGATTTGCTTTATGCACTCAAAATTATGTTTGTGAGATCTACCTATGAATATATGCTGAGATTTGTTCATTCTTTTTAAATGTTATATATTATATTATGAATAATTATTTATCACTTTTTATCAGTTCTCTACTGATAGAAATTAAATTTTTTTCTCATAAAAATGCGGCTATAAACATTCTTGGAACTTTTCTTTCTGTGCATGTATGATATTTCTAAAAAAAAAATGTATATACATGTGTAATCATGATATCTTTTGATTTGAGGTATATATGTAGGACTACCACAAGTACAACCCCAGGAGGCACAATTTACATTTTAACACTGCCCCATAGAGCTTTATATCACACTCATCTTATACAGCTGTAGCAACTTCACTGCACATTGTTAAATTGTTCATAACAATGATTGTTTCTCTAAATAGCAGTTTTGTGTCTATTTCTTCTTAGGCTCAGTAACAATGGATGGTAAATGACTTTAGTTTTTACCCTAATATGAGGAATGTGAAATGGAACTGTTTTACCATTTTGCAGTATCCTAATTGTTGTTGAAGATGAATATCTTTTCAAATGCTCAGTTACCATTCAGTAATTCCAGGAGTAAGTTTTGTTTTATATTTTTTAAATTTTTATACTTCTTTGACGTGGTTTTCAAGCTTTCATTAATTGTGTGTGTTGAATATAGCTTCTTGAGGAGTGTGACTTGTCTTTGAATTTTTAAAAATAATGTCTCTGGTTAACAATAATTTTTAAAAAACTTTTCAACTAAAGTATATGTAAAGAAAAAAATGTACAATCTTAAGTGTAAAGAAATTATCTCAGGGTGAACACATTACCCATGTGATGACAATCAGTTTAAGAAATCAAAAAATCCATTCACTAGAACAAAAGAGGTGTTTTTTTCTTTTTTAATTTCAAAATATTAAAAAAGTACAGATGTTTTTGTTACATGAATACCTTTTATAATACTTAAGTAGAGGCTTAAGTGTGTGCCCATCACCTAAATAGTGTTCATTGTACCCGATAGGTAGGTTTTTACCCCTCATCTCCTCCCCCATCTTGATTTCCTATGGCCTTCACATCTCTTTATGCCCATGTGTACCCACTGATTAGTTCCCAGTTATTAGAGAGTATGGGTGGTGTTTGTCAGCAATAGAAAAACAGAAGGGTTTTTCATACATTTAATGCAAAATTTTTTAAATCGTTTGTGCTTTTGGATCTTATTTAAGACACTGTTTCCTATCTTATTATCATAAGAATTTTCAATATTTTTTCTGGATGTTATAAAGTTTTGCTTTTAATACAGAATTTTATTTTTCACAATTTTTAACCTAACTGGAATTTGTCTATAGTTTGAGGTAATGATCCACATTTCTTTCCATGTGAATAGCCAATTGTTTTAATACTAATACATGTTTTTCTACTGATTTAGAAACCTATCTTTGCCATATTCAATTTTCTTATGTTCATGGTATATTTCTGAGTTCTCAATTCTCTTTCATTTATCTATAGTGTTTGAATTACTGTAACATTCTCCTAAAACTCATTATCTGGAATAGTATTCTTGCATCATTGGTTCTTTTGTTAAAAATATCTTAGTTAATTTTAGACCTTTAAAATTCTACGTGGAGTTAAGAATGACCTGTCAGTAGCTGTGAAAAATATCATTAGGATTTTGATTGGAGTTCCATTATATATTTATACGTCAATATGGGGAGAATTGACATTTACTACACTGAATATCCTATCAAGAATATAACCAAAAAAAAAAAAAAAGAATATGGCCAACATCTGTCCATATATTTAGGTCTTTGAGCTTTAAACTAAAGGTTGCCTCTGCCCCTCCCTTTCTCCAGCCTGTATTTTGTTAGTTGGATGTTGTAGTCCTTTAGTCTCTTTCAATACTAAGTCTTTCTGACATGACCAAGAATATCATAAAGAAAATATATCAGAGCAGACCTACACATGAATGAATATTCTTTGCTTCACATATTTCTATGACAAATCATCTCTTTGCTTTACCAAAAAGGTGGACTTTCTCTAGGGTTTCCTCTTGTAAGAGCAACTGATTTATGTGGGTAAAGTTTGGAGAAAGATTAGTTAATACTGGCATGTAGATCACCACTTTCCATCACCTGAAGTATAAGAAATCATGAATTCAGCCCAAATATGAAAGAAACCATGTACTGTAAATCTACCCCTTCTACAGATTAAAGGCAAGATAAGGAAATGAAAGTCCCTTGACACTTCACCATATATACTATCTGTAAGGGTCACAGAGTAACAAAGGGGAAGACCCTTGGAAAAACATAGAAAGGGTAAGAGATTGCTAGACACAAAATGGTTGAGTTTTAGTTTTCTACTTCCACCCAGAAGCTCCTGTCCCAAGATTGGAGCAGTAATATCCTAATTTCGGGAAGTCTAAGCAGAATAAAAACAAGTTATGAGATCTTTACTCATTGTAGGACTTCACTGGCAGGTATAGCATGACACAGCCTCTCTTGGCTACTTAGGAAAAAGTGCAGTTAAGAAAAACACACAGGCCCTCTGGCTGCTGCAAGCTGCTCTTTACACACAAAGATTATGGGAAACTCTGAGCCCTGGACTGCCAAGCCACCCAAACACCACAAAACAGTGGTGCCTGAGTAGTAGGAAGATCACTTCTCTACAGTGATTCAGGAATAAACTGAGCCCTTTAATGCTGCAGAGTGAAGAGGTCCTCCTCTAGCCTGAGGATGCTGACTTCGAGTAGAAATCTTGCTGAGGCTGATGGCTGAGAATGGTTGGCTGACAGCCTAGGAACCTAAGCTTGGGGAAGCCTGGCTTGGGAACTTCCAGACATGAGGAAGGCAGAAGAGTTCAGAGATCAGTCAAGAGTCTTTGGTTTGAGGAGATCTCCAGGTGAGCAATGGAAAGGAACACTTTTCAGCAGTCAGGTGCTGATACCCAACAGCCCCTGGGAATGTTGCAGGATTCCAATTAAGTCCCGTGGGCTTTCCACCAAACTAAAAAATAACCCTTTTTTTGGCTGGGGTGTAAGTATGCAAGGGTTTGGGGGCCATAAGGAAAATTGCTTTGATTAGGGTCGAAAATATCAGTGGGAGGAAATGAGACTCTGGCCCCTGAGAAGAGCAGCCCAGGCTGATGCAGGATGGCAGCAGAGGCTGTTTCCAGAGACCAGCTCATCTACGTCAACTTCCTTTCTTTAATCATGAGCAGAGGTGCCATGGGATGAGGTCTTAATCCCAGAGAAATACTTTGTAGGCTTAGAGTACCTCACCTACTAAAGAGAGTCATCTTTGAAGGTGACCCAGACAGCTTTAATGTTCTTTTCACCTTAGCTAAACTTTATATAGGCTTCTTCCTAGCCCTAGGCCCCTGACCTCCCTTTTCTTATAGCCTTTTACTTTAGAAAACTTGTCATTGTAAATTCTTTTTCTGTCCCTTTGACATGTAAATTTTTAAAAAGCCTCTCCCTCCTGGAGTTTTACAGCCCAGGATTATCTTTCTTGAGGACCTTGGAACCATCCCTTTAAAATGTAGTCATAGAGGAAGATAGTGGCCTATCTCCCAGTCTCTGCGGGAAGATAGGAACCTAACTTCAGTGGGTGCCTAGCTTCAGGTTACAAAACTACCTCCTGTCATGAAGACATGGGTAGTGTATTTGAACAGGGAGAGCAAGAGAAGGAAGAGGATTTGCTGTCTCCCTCCCTGTCTCCCTCCCTCCCTCCTTCCTTTTTTCTCCTCTTTCCCTTCTACTCATGGGGTTTTTGCATTCTATTTTATGATTTACTGTGTTTATTCAGTGCATTAAGATGTTCCCTGGCTTTCCTCTAGGGTTAAAACTGCCTGGGGAAACAGTAATCCTTTAATTCAAACAATATGTATTAAGTACCCACTCTATTCTAGACAAGGTGCTAGGAAATGAGCTTATAATGATAAGCAAAACAAACATGGTTCTCACACCATAAAGTTTGTAATCTTACATTAATCAACTAATCACACAAACAAATAAGTACAATTTATAGCAAGTACCAGGATGAAAATATAGAATGCTACTTGACTGCACCACATGGGACTGACCAGTTCATAGAATTCAATTCAGTGGTAATGATGACTGGGGAAGGCTTGTCTCCAGCAGAAGAGCCATAATACAGGATGAAGGTCTTAATACAGAAAAAAAATTGCATTGGTGAATGAACATAGGCCCAGATTGAGGGAGTCTAACTACCTGAGACTGACACCACATTGTGAGAGTTCAGATTTCTTCATGTGTGGTGCTATTGAGATTACATATATATATATATATATATATATATATATATATATATATATCAGACCATTAGTTAAGAATTTTAGAAAATCAAAAATTGTGTTTGCTATTGTCCACAAAACAATATCAGCATCTACCTGTCTATTCCCAAAAGCCCTAAAATACTACATTTGTGCAAAGTACTTCTCTCAGCTAAATTCTCCAAATTTTCAGGATTTTTTCTCTCATTAAAAATTTGTTATTCACATATTGATAATTAACTACTCATACAGTACTAGACCAGATGGGAAAGGTGTAAAAAATTCCCCTACCCATTTCCTTTTTTTTTCTCTCACTGTGGCTATTAATACAAATGCAGCCCATATATTAAGGAAAGCTAGGATATTTATTTTTTGTCTGTTAACTAAAGAAAAATGGTTACTTTATAAAATACTTCCTTTGAATTTCCAAAATTTTGGTTATGTTAGCAACTACATGAATGTAACAAAACAGAAGAAAAATGTATTTTTCCCCAACAGAGTCTCCTAGATTCTGACCCAAACATAATCTTAAGATGAAATTGAAAATAGCTTCATACTTAGGTAAAATCTTATTCTATTTATCAAGTTCTTATTAGGTAAATCAAAAATTCTTTATTTTAATTTTAAATAATAAGGCAATAAAAGATTTTAGAAGTATAATACATCAAAGCAATACTTCAAAAAAGCTTTGAAATAAGTGATCTAAAAGCTTGAAGTCACTGATCTAATTAGTCATTATAATTTTCTACTTAGGAAATGGCCACATTTTCATTTTCACACTTGACAAGCTTTTTATTCACTTTATTCAACATAAAGGTAAGAAATTTTGCTCTGTTAATTAAATGTTCTTTGAGTCTTCCCACTCAGGTACCAGATTTGTGAGTGAAGCTGCACAATGGAATATGATTCAGCCATAAAGAAGCATAATATCCTGCTACAACATGGATAGACCTGGAGGATATAATTTAAGTAAAATAAACCAGACACAGAAAGACAAATACCACGTGATCTCATGCATATGTGGTATTAAAAAAGAAGAGAGAGTTGATATCATAGAAGCAGAGAGTAGAACAATGGTTACTAGAGAATGGGGAGGGAAGGTAAAGAGGAGGATGAGGAGAAGATGGTCAATGGGTAAAAATGACAATTGGGAGGAATAAGTTCTGGTATTTTATCACACAGTAGGGTATTGATGGTTAACAGTATACAGTATTGTATATTACAAAGTAGCTAAAAGAGAGACTTTGGAATGTTCTCACCACAAAGACATGATAAATGCATGAGGTGATGAATGTACTAAATACTCTGATTTGATTGTCCAACATACATACGCATCAAAACATCAAATTGTACACCATAAATATGTACAGTTATAACGTGTCAATAAAAAGAACCCTGTAGGTGACCCCAGCCACTACCTGACTGCAATCCAGTGAGAGATCTTGAGCAAGAACTGCCTATATGAGCCCAGTCTAAATTCAGATTTGCAAGCAAAATAAATGGTTGCTACTCTTTAAGCCAGTATTTTTTTAGTTAGGGCTAGTTTGTTACACAGCAATAGAAAGAACAGTATATAATAAAATTAGCATGCACATTGTATATGAAAATAAAATAAGACTTTTTTGGACTGTTTAGTAGAATTGCTATATAACCTCAGATGAATTATATGTCAATCTAATAATAAAACTTATTGGAGGTAGATGAGAATGTAATTTGTTTTCCAACAAGGAAAAAATTATATTTTGTTGACCTTATGTTATTACTATCAATAATTACTATTAATATAATTTCAGGGTTATCATTTCTCTACTTTTATGACATAGTATTAGAACAGCAATACTCCTTGAGATTAGAAAACAAAAATATAGCTTATTCTTTTTATTTCTAAAAATAAGTTACTTCTTATAAATCTGTCAAAATTCTTCCCTAAGAAAATTGTGCATGTGCCCTCATTATAGTTTCTATTAACTTATTCTATATAATGTTATTTCTCCATTGGATTATTATTTTAAGATGCCTTATCTTCCTATAATAACTTCTGGTTTCTTCAATCACACTTCTATTTTCCTAAATTAGTTGCAATGTCAAAATAGGACTTTTTGGTTTATCATGTTTATACATAGATTCACTGTCAACCTTCTTTAATTTTATATATAATCAACTCTTTTTTTTAATTCCAATAAAATAAGGACTAAAAATCCAGATGCTTTGTCACTATTCTTTTGTTATTGTACTTATCATCCCACATACTTCTTATTTGTACACTTTAAGATATTGTGAGAGTTTTACTGGCTTCATTGATCTACTCAGATGCGCACTTGACTTTCAGGGTCTGAAATTGACCAGGTAAGTTTAAGTCATATAGTAGTTAGCTTTTACTATGTAACAAACCATCCCACAAATTGGTGACTTAAAACAATAACCATTTATTTAGCTCTTGATTCTGCAGTTGAGCGATTTGGATTGCTTGAACTGGGCAGTTCTTTTAGCTTGGACTGGTTTCTCTGACATGCATGCTGGTAGATTTGCATATTTTATATAAAATTGTTTTTACTAGATACCTAATTCCTAGTTTGTTTAACAGATTTTAACTTCTAATTAGTGGTAGAGAAAAAGCAAGAAAATCCTGACAGTTAATGTGAGTTGATGATTTAAGACAATTATTTGAATGAACAGTATAATCCATTTGAACACACCATGATTGCAAACGAAGGACAAATACCCATTGAAGAAGCATCCCTAGACTGAAATCCCTCTTTTTGCTTCCAATAAAAACCAATATTAAGTAAAAACCAGAAAAGATAGATTGTTGCCTTCAGAATCATTAAATTTAGCACCCTTTTATGATAAGAACTCTTAATGAGATAGGCATACATGGAACATATCTCAATATTATAAAAGCCATTTATGACAAACACACAACCAACATCACACTGAACAGGGAAAAACTAAAAGCATTCCCACTTAGAACTATAACCAGACAAAGTTGCCCACTGTCATCACTTCTGTTCAACATAGTGCTGGAAGTCCTAGCCAGAGCAAGCAGGCAAAAGAAAGAAATCAAGGATATACAAATGGTAAAAGAGGTCAAAATATTAATATCACTCTTTAGTGACAAATGATCTTATATCTAGAAAACCCCAAAGATTCTTCCATGAGACTCCTGGAATTGATAAATTCAGCAAAGTCTCAGGTTACAAAATCAATATACACAAATCAACAGCATTCCTATATGACAATGGTCAAGCTGAGAATCAAATTAAAGACTCAGTAACTTTCACAATAGCAACAAAGAAAATAAAATACCTAGGAATATATCTAACCAAGGACATGAAAGATCTCTACAGGGAGAACTACATAACACTGAGGAAGGAAATCACAGAGGATCTAAACACATGGAAAAACATACCATGCTCATGAATTGCCAGACTTGACATTGTTAAAATGTCTTCACTAAAACTAAAACCATATACTTCTTTAGAAAATTGACATTCTTTTACTCCAACTTGTCAATGCTTTGAAGAGAAACATGGTCATTTCTCTCTCACAAGTAGACTACAATTAAAAGCAGAGACTCATTATGACAAATTTTGCCTATTTGTACACCATTATATGTAAGGATTAACTGCACTAACACTTAATATTTTTCTATAAATTGCTTAACTTCTTAAAATTAAATTTTACTTGTCCCAAAGAATAATGTTAATGAAATCACAAATAGGATCTATAAGCTATAGTTTTCTAATATACCTGACCATGAAGACATAATTAACAGAAAATAATTATTTTGTAAATCATCTAAAATCATATTATGTAATACCATTAATAGGCATGTCACATCTTTGAAAACACAAATTGAAATATTCATAATTATTTCAGAAGTAAGAGCAAAAGTAGATTTTTTTTTCCCCTTGGTAATGCATTTAGTAAGAAAAGTTGTGGTGATGCTGATGGGTAGAGATGACAATTCTTAATAATGGAGCTGGTGTGAAGTAATTTCTTTAGTTCTGGACATCATAGTTTGAAAGCATCATGAATAAACTAGAGCATGTTTCTACTTAAAATAAGAAAATTTAAGCCATATCCGGAGTCACAGATTTTCTCACAACTAAAAATATTCAAGCACAGGTGGAATGAACAATTGCCAAAGAGGTGTGCATGGAATTCGAGCATCAATATATAAATTCTAGCATTCCTTGTAAGCTTCATATTCTAATATTTTTCCATTGCTTTGGGCCACTATAAAACACCTGGGATTTTTAATATAGAGATTAGTAAAATAAATTGCTTGATATATTTCATAGGAAAGAAATGTTCAGGAATTTATTATGGACTTTAAAAATTTTTCAATAATAATGATAATAATAAATTCTTACATTATAGTTTTCAATCACATAATGGTTTGTTTCTTTCCTGATTTATAAAATGTAAATTTTTGAGTAAACTGCATTACATCAACATATTTTATTTATACTATATACTTTTGTTTAGCTAATCCATTCTTGCTGAGAAGCCAGCTGCTAGACAACAGAAGGCTTACGAAATCCAGTTTTGACAGTTGAAGTAGTAAAATATTCATAAATCGTTAGATGAATCACTTGTCATCTATGCAAATGATACCGCTATTTCTGAATTTCCTTATTCAACAAAACATGATTTAAGTGATTTGTGATACATTATATGAGAGTGATATACTAAAAGATAATTCAAAGCTCAAAAATTTGTATTCAATGTAACATTTTTTTAAAGTATATTAATGTGCCTATTTTAACTGACGTACAATTCAGTTTCTGACTTCTTTCAAATGTGTATCCTACTCTTCACTTGTCAATGTGTTGGGTTTGATGGAACTGAAATATAATTTTAGAAATTTGTATTGGACTCTAGAAGTAAAATGTATTTACAGAGGGCTTATTCCACTTACTTTTTACATCAGATCAAATGGGTTCTGATGAGCCAAAATAAATCAATTGAAATTGTGTGTGTGTGTGTGTGTGTCTGAAAGTTGTGCTTCAACTCAGAGAAATTTAAAGTTATAGTCATTTAACAAACATGTAAACATTAACGTTTACATGTAGGTTAAGCCAGAATATACTACAAAAGAAAACTCTAAGTGAATATGTTGTGATAAAATCAACAACTCTTTGATCATTAAGTAAGGTATGCTCTTAATTTAGAAGTGAATTTGATATGATTTTGCATATTCCATAATAAGTCATCTCTCTTCTAGAAAAGACACACAAAACATAGGCCTATAAGAAATCTATTATATTTTACTTTTTGTTCCTCATTTTATTCCCTTCTTATCAGGTGCGACACTGAATGTTACTAATGTTGGAAAACTGTTTCTTTTAAGTCAATCTATCTTGCCAGCATTAATCCAAAAGAGAATAAACTTCAAGTTATGTGTCATTTGTAATTGTCTTTGAAATATGTCAAATAATTCACAACAGAGTTTTCAGGAAGTTAATCCCACAGGTAATTCAAATATTTCTTTTAAACTGAAAATTAATTAAGCAGTAAATATTTATAATGTGTTGTAATGTTACTAAAAATATATTTCTTACAATTTTCTAAAATTATAGTGAGTTGATGTTTGTACAACTCTGGGTATTTGCCAAAAACTATTATACTATTAAATTGTACACTTTAAATGAGCAAATGAGAGGGTATGTGAATTATATCCCAATAAAGTTAACAATTTTTTCTTATATTTATATCAGTTATATCATACCAAACAGCTTTTAGCCATCTTGCTATTTCTCATGCCTATGTCTTTTGTCTATTCTCTTCCACTTAGATACTCACACTTTGTGCATATCTTTATTATAAATAACCATATATACTTTTTATAATTATCTGTTTCATATCTGTCTTTCCTACTAAAGTGTAAGTGAGCATTTGACATTAGATTTTATGGTTTATTTTTATGTCCTTAGTACCTAGCATGGTAACTGATATTTAATAATAAATGTTTGTTGAACAAATTAATTAATTCATATATTAGGGAGATAAAAAACAGAAAATGTCTGTTTTTATTTGACAATTCTAAATATGGAAATACAAATTTATTACACATATCACCAAAAAGAGATAAGCCAAATACTAAATATATGGATAGGTTTCCATTGTCACGGATATAAATGTACACATTCCATACTTTAGTGTAACAAAGTTTCAACATACCTTCTGCCCCAAACTTACCCCAAAATATGTCAGATCAATTTTCTGTGGAATGTCTGCTCTTCCTGCAATGAAAATCTGAAAAAAAAAAAAAAAAAATTGCTGTACTAAAAATTACATTTGCCAGCTTACTTTTTGTTTTCTGTCATGAGAAACCTATGGTTATATTGTTAATTCTATATTATCACTCAAAGTTTGGAAGAATTGTTACACAAACAGTAACATATACCTGAAAGTCCAAATCAGAGAAAAAAATGGTGAAACTGTAAAACAAGGCAAATAGGGCTGGGTGTGGTGGCTTACTCCTATAATCCCAGCACTTTGGGAGGTTGAGGTGGGAGGATCCCTTGAGGCTGGGAGCTCCAGAGGAGCCTGTGTAACAAAGCGGGACTCTGTCTCTACAAAAAGTAAACAGATACCTGGGCATGGTGGTGAGCGTATACCGGGAATCTAAGCTACTCAGGAGGCTGAGGCAGAGAATTGCTAGGAGTTTGAGGCCGCAGTGAACTATGATGATGCCACTGCACTCCAGCCTGGACAACAGAGTGATACCAACCCAGTCTCAAAAAACTGAAAACATAAAAATAAACAATGCGAATGGGCTAATACCTTGTTAATAGCTGAATAAAATGTTCTATCTTTAGAATGTGAGATATATATTTAATATATGAAGTATAAGATATTTGTTATGTTGTTGAGAGCTTATATTTAGGATAATATGTTTCACTGGAACATAGCAATGTAATTGGCAAACGTAAGTCCTTTTGAAAGAAAATGTATTTAATTTTAAAATTATTTCTGTTTCTTAAAAATCATTACTTTGGACTAACACAAATTTAAAAATTTCCAAAATATATGGATTCCATCTGGTAGATTTGCATCTCTTAAAAAAAATCACCTAGGCCGGGCGCTGTGGCTCACGCCTGTAATCCTAGCTCTTGGGAGGCCGAGGCGGGCGGATTGCTCAAGGTCAGGAGTTCAAAACCAGCCTGAGCAAGAGCGAGACCCCGTCTCTACTATAAATAGAAAGAAATTAATTGGCCAACTGATATATATATATATAAAAAATTAGCCGGGCATGGTGGCGCATGCCTGTAGTCCCAGCTACCCGGGAGGCTGAGGCAGAAGGATCACTGGAGCCCAGGAGTTTGAGGTTGCTGTGAGCTAGGCTGACGCCACGGCACTCACTCTAGCCTGGGCAACAAAGCGAGACTCTGTCTCAAAAAAAAAAAAAAAAAAAAAAAAAAAAAAAAAATCACCTAGATGCCAGACTCCATTTCTTAAGTAAGAAATGGAAACTAAAATGCAGTGCTAAGTGGTTATAAAAAAGTGGAACCCAGTTATATAACTCATTATTAAACAGATTCAGATATTTTATAGTTTAAAATATTATATACAACATGGTTATATACATTAAAACCTGTTCTTACATGATTATGATTGATTGTCACATAACATTACTATGCTCTGCTATAGAAATATGCATACTGTCTACTATATTAAGGTCATGTTGAAGAACTCAGGCCCCACAAAAAAGCCTCAACTTGAAAAAAAGAAAAAATTATTTTGTCAGAGATCAATTGTCAAATTTTAAAAAGACCCACATATAAAAGAATCCACATTGCAAACTTTCATTTCAAATACTAATTGCTTAACATTGATATGGTAATTAAGTACACTTTAACATGCTGATGTAACATCTGTATTGATATCAGCATAGAAAATCAATGCATTTATAAGAATTTTTGTGTTCAAAAAAACAACAAAAAGTGTCCCTAAAATGTCTGCTAATATTTTTAAATTCATTTTAAAATGAATTAAAACAAATGATTAAAAACTCATTTCTTTTAAACCAATATATATTCCATATTATTATTAGTTGTAATGCCACACTGAATGATTTTCAATAAAAACACAATACAAAATTCACATAACCTTTTCTATTTTATCTGCAAGAAAGAAATTCTCTGCAAACACTTTGCTTGGCAGGGGACTTCTGACTGAATTACTGGCAGGTGCTAATTGGCAAAAGAGAAGGCAGTTTGCAGTAAACACCTTTCTCCATACAGAAGTGCTGGACTGCAAAAAATAAAGTTCTTTGAACTTTATTGGCTGTTCAACAAATAGTCTTTTCACAGTAACAAATGCTTAGCTTTACATCAGCAATAAACAGTATTATTTGTAACACTGAGTATGTGGTAAGTTTCACTAGCTTAGTTTCTTATTACTTTTTATTACTCATACAAAAAATAATCTAAACAGCTCAATTTTAAGCAGTTAAAGTTTTTGTTCAATTACTACTCCCGCTGAACTGCAACAGGACCCAAGCTACAATTTTATTTTTATTATGCAGTGAAAAAGTGCAACCTGTGTAGAATTACAAGGCTCTAATTTCATTGAAAGTTTCTGTGATGTCATAAACCAAGAGGCTGAAAAATGGAATCTTTAAAACCCTGATATGAAAAGTTAAAGATTTGTATTATTTCAATAAGCTGGGTAATCTAACCTATATGTCATTTGTTTCTTAAATGACTCATTTCCTACCTCCATATCAAAATTTGTAAATTATAAGATATTCAGCAAAAGTTTAGTATTTCATTTAACGATCAGTAATAACCAATATAAAAACTTATTCCAGTAGGAAACTATTTTCTTGCCCTAGAAATGAAACAAAATCATATATATTAAAATCATATGAAAAGACTTATTAAAATGCACACACAATTTAGAATAATTTAATCAGGATCTACCTTTTGCAAAATGTCATGCAATCATTGTGGCAATAAATCTCAACATTATTCCAAGGTAATAAGAATGTCTCTGTCTAGATCTATAAACTCTCCTGTGTAGCTTAGGATATTTTACAAGCAATGGGTTCTTATTAGGAAAACTTGCTACCATTTCCTTTTAGCTGGGTCCCAGCTTGAGTGTACCTATGCAAGCTGGCTCAATTAGTTTAATTTTTACCAGAGACAGAGACCCTTTGAGTAGGGTACCCTTTGTTTATGGATACTAATATCCTAGGAAGCATTGAAAATTCCGAATATACCATAATAAAATTCACACCAGATTTGTATCCTAGTCCAAGCTTCTCATAGATTTGCATATGTGTTTTAAGGATAGGGAAGCTATAAATAAAAGGTTATTCTTGAAAATAATTATTTTCAAACAAAAGTCAGTGTGAGAGATTTGGAAGGTTAGCACAAAGGCTGTAAAAGTTGTAAACTCCTGACTGTAATGAATAATACAGTGTGGCTTTGGCATATGGATATCACAGCATAGCATTATTAGAGCACACATAACAGTATATTTCCCCAGCTTGTGATGGGTAGCCTAGGTGTCTTCATTAGCACCCAGTCTGAATCAATAGCACAGTGGTGGCACTTGAGCAATTGCATCAATGCAACAGAACCCACTTTTGATCCTAGGAGACCCAGAATCCCTCACTATCTACCTAACATAATTAGATAAACAGGCTAAATATTTATTAGATCATAATGAACAATACCAGTGTATGTGACTGATGGAGGTAATATAAGAGAGGATAATATATTAATTCTAATACATTTGATGATTTTGGCATTCCTCAACCATTCCAAATACACTCCAATTCTACAACAATTTCAAATGGAGAAGGACTAGTTTTATACTTTTAAGACTTAGGAAGAGAGAGAAAAAGAAAATCAACCATTAAAATACCACATGGTTTTAAAAAGCCTCCTTTTAATAATTGGGTTAGAGAAGAGGCTATATGATAAAATATATAAAAAAGAACACATGGAGTCTTCTCACTGCACGGCAGAAACATTAAAATTATAGAAATAATATTTTTTTAAAAAAATCAAACATTCACAGATACAGCAAAAGAAACAGATGGATAGCAGAATATCTAGTATGTATTCATAAAGTAGAAACCCATGTCTCTGGGCACACAGAAGCTGGTACCCACTGACAGTGTGAATACTGGAAACAGTAGTATAATTGAGCACAGGCTCAACTACTCATTGCTTGCAAAAAGCCAATAACAAGGACAATGTACAGTGAAAGGGAAGTGACTTTATTCCAGAGCTAGCAGTGGGGAAATGGCCAAGGATTGTGCCTCAAAAGTCTTAGGCTGAGGGTAGGAGGTTAAAAGGGAATTTGGTATGAAGGGCATGCAGGAGTGGCAAGGAATGGCTGGTCAGTGTGACTTGCCCTGATGACTGTCTCTAATTGTTGCTGAATCTAGTGAATGGGCTGGGCCATCCTGAAGGCTATTTATCCACAGATTAACTGTGGCCTTGAGGTGATGTCCTGATAAGGATCTGAATTGTTTCAAAACTCAGTTTCTGGCATTTCTAAACAAGCACATAATTAGACAGGGGAAACTTATGCAGGGGAGTGCCTGGTGGAAAGAAGGTCAGTATATCATAACAAGAAACAGGTAGGAAAATTATAAAATGGGGCACTCAGAAACAGGTCACTGCTTACAGTGGAAGAGCCTCATATGCCAAATCCTAGGCAGAAGACACTTAAACCTGACTAGCAAATGGCAAGGATCCATAATCAGGCCCTTTTCTATGAAGTGAGGGGACAAACTGTGCTCCTTGTATAATAAGAACTGGCATGGAGGTATGTACTTTTCTGATGTTGAACCCATGCAGTCCACAAGGAAGGGACAAGCCAAAGGGTAGGACTACTCTCAAATAAGACTAGCTAACATGGGGGTGAAGACAAAACTTCCTCTTTGCTGTTGGAAGGTTCACTAAAAATTCAACTCACAATAAAGCAGATTCATATAATGAAAGAAAAGCTATCAAATTTGTTTAAAGTATATACATGAGAACCCCCAGAAAATGAGGATTCCATTCCGAAATGGGTTTGGGAGCTTATATGCCTTTCTGGTAAAATGGGTTATGGGAGGGGGAAAAGAGGAATTTTGTAAGGGGGCAGCAAAGGACCACCAGGGAGAATGAATGAATGGGGAATGGAGATTAACTGGGGAATAGTTCTCTTTTGGAATTTAAATGAATCTGAGTGGCAGGACTTTATATTCTTAAAGAGTATGTTTAGGGTTCAAGTATGGGCACATCCCTGATCTTACAGGTAGGGGAAGAAAAGGATAATTGTTTTCCTAGGTAGGTCTGGACCTCAGGGAGATAAACTACAATATACTAGCAGAGTTTGGGGGCAAAAAAAAAAAAAAAAAGACTACAATAATTTTAGGAGAGTCAATGGGGGCAGGGGGTGGCGAGGTCAGTCCAGAATGTTAAAATATCATATTTTGGCGTAAAATTTTTCTAGTTTTCTTCACTAAGAAAAATAAATTCAAAGCAAAAGAGGAAATATAAGTCCATTAAAGACAGCCCAAAACCCCTAAAATAAGAAATGTACAAGCAAAGAAATGGAAATACTAGATCATTTGAAAAATGACTTTAAAATAAGGTTATTTGACAGCTTCGGTAAGGGAAAGAAAAAAAAAGAAGAAGAAAGAAAGAAAGAAAAGAAAAAATAAGGTTAAAGGCAAAAAGGAAAGAGTAACAATTATAAAACAAGATCAGTATATGTGTGTGTCTTCTGATTATAAATTGTTTTTAATATATATATTTATTGATATAGGTAGATGATATGATAAATAATTGAAAAATCATATAAATATGGTAAATTTATGAGGTAGATAGCTAGGATCTCTGTCTCTTCTAGGGAAAAGAGTGCCATGCTTTGGTGCTGTCTCCAACAATTTTTCCCCAGGAAGAAGGATAAGGAGGGGGGCACTCCATTTTGGCGCTGTTCCATCCTTAATCCTATCCCCAGCAAGTACTACACCTGGGGAAGAAGGGAATGCTTTATCAACCTGGGAATTCCCCAGCCTAGGCACAGTAGGTAGGATTTGGAAAGTGACCTAGAGTAACCTAAGGCTAATTATTATGTCATTAGCTTAAATCTACATTATGATTCATCCCCCCAGATAGGGCTTTTAGAGAAGGAGCTGGCATAGAGATTAATACAACCTTGAGAACACCTGTTAATCCTTTAGGATCATCTGACATCTCCTGAAAGCCCTTCCCCTGAATAGGCCAATAAAAGGAAACAACTCAAGAATTCCTCGAGAGAGAAAGTCAGTCAGTAAGTCAATCTGTCTCTCTCCATTTGTGGAGACAGACTGACTCACTGACTTACCCAGACTGCTTCATTTTATAAAAAGGTACTCATCTGAAACTGCTTCCTGCTTGAGGTTACTCCATTGCATTGGCCCTGCTGGTGAAAGTTTTCTAAGCAAGAAGCCAAAGAACTAGGATAAAAGTCCGCCAAGAGGCTGGACCTGTCATTTTGGTGCGTTTGGTCATTCTTCAGGCACACCAAGAAGTGAGAGCTGACTACCACCCTGACAAATTCAATAAATATAATTAAAAAATAATCTCACTGTTAAGTAGATGGCGAGGGATGCCAGGTCTCCTAGGGATGAAATTGGGTGCTGTTGCCTTGGTGCAATTGCCCTACCTGGGAAGAAGGATGAGGGTAGGCCCCAGGCCCCATCTTGGTCCTGCCCCACCCTAATCTTCTGAGCCACTGCCCTACCTGAGGGAGGAGGGAACACCCTACAAATCTGCCAATAAGAATTTAGCACGCCAGCTGCAAAAGAATGTAGAGAACTCTCTAGCCCATGGGCCAAGCAGCATAGGTAGCATAGAGTCCTGAAATTGACCTAGAACAACCTGCACGTGTAGTAATGCAACTCCCAACTGTCCAATCAAAGTGGTTCCCCACGGTGACCTCTGAACCACATGGGAGGTCTCAATCCAGGCACTATAAAACAAGACCAGACCATAACCAGGTCTTTTTTAATTTTCACCCTTCCTTTTGCTCTCTCTTTGCTGTGACAATGGGTCCGGTCATCATCTATGGCGTATGTATCATGTTCTATAACCTCTATCTTGTTCTTGCTCTGTGCTTCTATTTTGTTCTCCTCAATAAACCTCATTTTTGTGCTTGCCTTACTTTGGGGCATCTGGTCATTCTTCGGGCATGGGCACATCAAGAACCGATGTTTTAGACTGAATCCTGACATTAGTAGAGGGAAGCAGTCAGGAGCAAATTTACAAATTGGATGATGGGAGGAAATTACTAAGGAAATAGCAACTGGAGAAGAAAAATGTGAAAGATAAAGACACAAGAAAATGGATTGAGAAGTACCAATATCTCTTTTTGGGATGCCAGATTGATTAAATAAAGAGATGGGTAAGAGGCAATATTTAAAGAGATAAATTCTGAGAATTTTAGAAATTGAAGTAAGCCATAAATCTTCCAATTTAAAAAGCTCAGAGATACATTATGATGAAACAGCTTTGCATTTTAGATTAATGGAATATTTTAAAAGCTACTAGAGGGAATATATTAACACTACAATTCTCATGAGCAATAATAGTCTACAAATGGCAGTGATTAAAATCTTCTAAGTTCTATACTTAGAAAAAACAAATTCTTCCCAGAATTGTATATGCCATGAATTTATCTTTCCAGGAGGAGAGACATTTATTTTCAGCCACATAAAGACAAAAATAATTTACTATTTGCAAATCTTTGCTCAAAGGATTAATTGCTAAACATTAATATTTTGTTTTTAAAAACAAGATGGGATTTTTTTGAAAAGATATGAATAATAGTTTAGTTATTTTTCTATGTTCATAGGCACATTGTTTTTAATAGTAGACAGTGTGAAAAATATTGATTATATCATGCAACAATTTAAAAATGTTAGAATAACTTTGGAAATTGAATGGGAAGAAAGAACAAACAATGGTGTGGGACAAAGTTCAAATTTTGGGGGGTTCTAGGTGTGGTGTTTAATTTTCAGTTTTTTCCTCTGTGGTATAAGTTTTAATCTTTCCTGATTAATGAAATTTCAGGGTGTTTGATTTTTTTTTTTTAAATGTTGATTAGCCCTTTTGTATTTACATTTGCTTTTTTTTATATTTCCTATTCATAGCCTTTGCTCATTCTTTTTTGTTTGAGGTTTTCGAGACAGGTTCAATATAGGTGATATGTACCTGGAATTTTAGGAATATTCTATATTGTTAATTAAAACTAATCGGGTTCAGGATAAGATGCATAGCATGATTATATATTAATTTTTTAAAGCAGGCAAATCTACATGCCTCTATGTGCATTGAGTGAGCAAAGAGAAAAGTGTTGAAGAAGAATATCACAACAGGCTTTTCACATTGGTTACATCTGGCGTGTGAAAGTGGAGGGGGGTGGAAGGGATGATTACACTGTATACATACATTTTTATATTGTATTGTTTCACTTATGCCACAAAACACATTACTGTGTTTGTAATTTAAGATACTAAGAAAAATTTTTGAAATAAAAAGGACTGTGATTAAGTAATAAATATTATTGCTTAGAAGATAAATAGTGTGAATTCCATTTGTCTCATATAAATAATCGTAATCATTCTAAACAAAAATTTAAAAATAAGAGAGACAGAGGAGAGGGAAAGAAAGAGAATTATTAGCCTCCAACACTACTCTTAAAGATTTATGTTAACATCTTTATAACAGTCTGAAATTGTATTTTTTAATGCCAAAGCAGTTGTTGACATGTATTTGCAGTCTGATGAATGAACTTTTAGAGCTGTAGTACTAAGGTGAAAAAAACCAATCAAATTTGACTAAAAGTCAAAACAAAACTTCATGAAACAGCCATATCTATAGACTACCTACACAGCAGCCTGGAAAGTAGCTCTACAGATATAAAATATTTTTAGTCATTCATGAGAATATTACCATTGCCTATTAAATAGATATATTTTAAGAGATTCAAAGTCTATTTTTATGCTGCCCATTTGAGATTAAAGCTAGTTTAGAGTAAACACAATTTTAAAGAAGAAATCTTTTAAAACAGAAGTCTATATAAACTGATAAAATTCACCATAACCTGCAGGTAATATTAGGAATCTAAAAGGTAACCAGATTAAGAGAATACTAAAAAATGTCCTGTTTACCACAAAGAATTATACTCAATAATATAATTTTAACAATGAAAAATTCTCTTAAAATATAAAATTTATCAAGAAAAAAATAATTTAATATGAAAGTTACAAATTATAAGATGGATATGATCTATTGTTGCATTAACAAATGATAAAATAAAATACTGTAAACTTTTAGGCAGTATTTTCTCATCTTTCTCAAGGCAGTAATTTCTTCTGCCCAAAACAAACTTAGTTTTTAAAGCATAATTTAAAACCTATCTCATATGCTTGAGTTCTTATAAAAAAGGGGATTTTCAACTATGAATCACTAAACTGAGCTACTAAACATAAGAAAATCAGCCTTCAAACTATCGATGTCAAGTTGTACAATCTTTTTGGTATTTTTAGTAGGCACCTGACTTCACCATAAATTTACTGAGAAACATTTTCAATGTGTCGAGAATTAGAAAGAATGTATGAAATTTGAACAGAATGTAGTGAGGTAACTTACTACTTATATGGTCCAATTTGAGAGAGGTCAGGTTATGCCCTCCTGCCAAGGCACCCTGCTAAGAGGCCTGAATTCTGACATTAACACTCCTTTGAGGGCCAGCAGTTGTTACAATAAAAGTATTATCTGGCATATCATTAACCCAGTAGTTCAAATTTCTTGAAAACATTAATTATCCAGTCACCCAGCAGTGCACTGAGGTAATGAAACTCAAGATGAGTTGATTTTACATTACTAGGGGACCAGAAAGAATGTGGAGGGACATGTGTTGACCTGAAAGGACTTTGTATGTGTGAGGTAGTGTGGCTTGCACTCAATAGGTGAAAAGCCAGTGATTACCAGTGACCTGAAGACTACCAGGGTGGAGCTGCTTAAAACTCTCTTCCCTGGGTTCCTAGCCTGCTCAGTCTTTTACACTTCTCTCATAAACACAATCATTCAACATCTATGTTCCCTAGGATTACACCCACCATCTTCTTCTATTCTCTCTCTTCAGCAATCTCTTTTGGTGATGCGCATAGTGTTCTGTTCCTGATAGATACTTGTGTGTTGAATTTATGGAAGGAAAAACAAAATATACAAAATGTAAATATGTAGCTTAATCTTTTGAAAATCTAAGTCTACAAACCATGTAAATAAACATATTTTAGACATATTTTCATAAATTATATGTACAAATAATTTATATATTATAAATATAGCATTTATATTATATAAATAGTATGTAAAATATATATAAGTTTTATAAATATGTAATGTAATTTCTACATAAATTCTATGAATATGTATAAATTATTGCCTATATGTTTGGAAAACCAAAGAAAAACTTTTCTCCTTCCTTCTACTATTTTAAGAGGTATGCCATTCTGTTCTCATTGAGCCTAAAGTAGGAAATCAGATTATAAATACTTTAATAAAGAAAAATAAGATTAAAATACAAAATAAATAGATGTTGATAGGTATAAAGGAAAGATGAATATATCAAAACCACTAGTAGATATGAGTCATAAGATGGTATTGAAATTCCAGTGACCTATTTTATGATACACATAAAAGAGAATATCATACAGACATTACTAAGAATGAAGTAGAAATGATAAAGAATAATTCTCATCCTAGCACTCTGGGAGGCCAAGGCGGGAGGATTGCTTGAGGTCAGGAGTTCAAAACCAGCCTGAGCAAGAGCAAGACCCTGTTCCTACTAAAAATAGAAAGAAATTAATTGGCCAACTAAAATATATAGAAAAAATTAGCCAGGCATGGGGGTGCATGCCTATAGTCCCAGCTGCTAAGGAGGCTGAGGCAGAAGGATTGCTTGAGCCCAGGAGTTTGAGGTTGCTGTGAGCTAGGCTGATACCACGGCACTCTAGCCAGGGCAACAGAGTGAGACCTTGTCTCAAAAAAAAAATAATAATAATAATAATAATAATTCTCAAGAAAAATTATTAAATGAAAAAAGCAAAATATATTTTCTGCAAATGTTTTGTTGATTTTTTTAAAATTCTGCCCCATTTCCCTTGTTACATATAATTTTTAATTATAATCAAATCTGCAGTTCTATTTGCAATATTTTTTACAATTTCTAAACATAGCAAGTTTTATATTCTTTATAATTTAAAATGTGTATGTGTGTAAAAATAGAAAAGCATAGTGCAGTATAGTATGCATAGTATGCTATCATTAGTAAAAGCTTTTTAAAAATAAAACCCTTGTGAGACTGAAATATTTCTGGAAAGCAAGATATCGGTACAGAGTTTCTCTGAGAGAGTTATCGAAGGGCTGGTAGTCAGTAATGGAAGGAGACTTATCTGATTACTAGACTATACTATTTTTTTTTCTATAACCACATACCAATATTATTTCTTCAAAAACAATTTCAAAAAATTTAAATTATGATACTATCATGTCTATATTTATTTTTGTATCTATAATATTGATAAGTACTATTCTTTTAAAAATAATGCCAAAGTTAAAAAGTCATGATACAATAATATTTAAATAATACCATATTTAAATAATAGCATTGAAGAGCTTATCAGTTCATAAATACCCTCATTGGATAT
Source organism: Microcebus murinus (assembly GCF_040939455.1). Classification (NCBI taxonomy): domain Eukaryota; kingdom Metazoa; phylum Chordata; class Mammalia; order Primates; family Cheirogaleidae; genus Microcebus; species Microcebus murinus. Next base: position 53,881,511 of record NC_134112.1, read on the forward strand.
TTATAACTGTATTAACTAGATTGGATGTCTATAATACATCCTACAGAATATAAAGTACTATGCTAGGGCACATGTTTGTGAAAATAGAAGATTCAAATTTCTCTACATTTTCACCAAGGCTTAATATTATCTGTCTTTTTAGTTACAGCAACACTAGTGGATATGAAGTGGTATCTTCCTGTGGTTTTTATATGCATTTCCCTAATAAACGATCCTGCTGAGCACTGTTCATGTGCTTATTGTCAACTCATTTATTTCCTTTGGAGAAATGTCTATTTAGATTCTTTCATAAAATGATGTAGCCCTTTAGAAAACATTCTGGCATATCTTGAAAAAGTTAAACATAGAGTTACCTTATGGTCTAGCATTTCCACACCTAGACTTCTAGGTATGTACCCAAGAGAAATGAAAGCAAGAACATCTTGTTCACTAATGTTCATAGCAACATTATTCATAATAGCCTAAAGGCAGAAGCAGCACAAATGTCCATCAACTGATGAATGGATAAATAAAATATGGTATAACTATTCTACCAAAAAGTATCTGGCTTTAAAAAGGGATGAATTATTGATACATGCTTCAAGTATGAATGCACCTTTGAAACATCATGCCACATGAAAGAAGTCAGTCACAAAACACCATATATTGTATGATTCCACTTATATGAAATATTTAAAATAGATAAATCCATAAAGACTGAAAGTGGTTGTCTAGGGCTGGGAAACAGAAAGGAAATGGGGAGTGATTGCTAATGGGTACAGGGTCTTTTTGGGAGATGATAAAAACGTTCTAAAACTACAACTAAAGGCTGGGTAAGGTGGCTCACGCCTGTAATCCTAGCACTCTGGGAAGCCGAGGAAGGCAGATTGCTTGAGGTCAGGAATTCAAAACCAGCCTGAGCAAGAGGGAGACCCCGTCTCTATTATAAATAGAAAGAAATTAATTGGCAAACTAATACATATAGAAAAAATTAGCCGGGCATGGTGGCACATGCCTGTAGTCCCAGCTACTCGGGAGGCTGAGGCAGTAGGATTGCTTGAGCCCAGGAGTTTGAGGTTGCTGTGAGCTAGGGTGACGCCGTGGCACTCACTCTAGCCTGGACAACAAAGTGAGACTCTGTCTCAAAAAAAAAAAAAAAAAAAAAAAACTACAACTATGGGTACACAACTCTGAATATACTAAAAACTATTGTACACTTTAAGTGAGTAGATTATATGGTATATTAATTTATGTGAATTATATCTCAGTAAAGCCATTTTTTAAAAAAGACCAAGCATAGAGCCCAGTCTTTAAGAACTGTAGACCCTTTATATTTCCAAATCATTTATCTTTCTTTTATTATGAAAGACTACTATAGGTACTGGACAAAGACATAAATAATGCTGAGCAAGTATGAATATTAATGTTCCTTCATACATTGATCATTTCTTTTTTTTTTATTAACTGCAAAACATCTATTATATTAGTCTTTCAAAATATAACCCACTCGAACAAAATCAGACCTCGATTGAAGAATAATTAGGGTTTATAGGAAATTACACTGGGAACAATAGAGAGATGGACTTTAAATTATTAACATACTTTAGGGCACTGTCTAAAACACATTATGAAGACTTTTTTTTTTACTTGGGAGAACTGGAAAGCTTATGTACTATGTGCTGGGAGATGTTGTAAAACGTACATTTAATAGCTTCTTTTAAACTCAGATTTTGAATCTTCCTGTGTTGAAATGTAAACTGACGAAGTATGATCTCAGATGGTCTCATGTGAGTGAGAGGTTATGGAAAGAAGGTGGTATTTGTAATAATAATAGCTGCTGTTTATTGATTGCTCTGCACCAAGAACTTTCTTTACTGTCATTATCTTATTTAATCCTCACAAAAACCTGAGGTAGGAACTATTATTAGTCACATTTTATAGATAAGGAAAATGAAATTTCAAGAAAGTGAGTTAACTTGGTCAAAGTCACACAGTAAAGGACATAATTAATGCTTGGATTCAGGTCAGCTTTCAAGTCTTTTGTACCTACCCACTGCACTACACTGCCTCCTCAAATTAGCTGGCTCTGTTCTGCCATGTGTAGGTTCTCTTTATAAATAATCTCTCATGGAAAGTCACTCAATCTCTCTAAGTTCAGCTTCCTCATCTTTAAAATGGAGATAATACTACCTACCAGATAGGCTGATATGTGAAAATCTATATAAAAATGAAACTTTATATACAACCAGTTATTATTATCATGTTGAAGGAAAGATAGCTTCAACTGATGCAAATAACTCAGTTGCCAAATATTAATAAATATTTTGAAAACATTTCATTTTTGGTGTCTCAACCCTTCTAAACCCTCTACAATGGCTCTATATTGTCTGTTAGAACAGATCCCGATTCCTTACCCTGGAAAGAAGCTTGGCAGTTCCTTATCCATTCAGCTTGTGTCCTTTTAGGGACAGAACTTTTGCAGGACCTGGACTGTCTTTTAAGTGTTAGCATCTGTGGTAGGCTGGATAATGGCTTTCCAAAGATGTCTATGTCCTAATCTCCAGAACCTGGGGAAACTGAAAACATGACCTTACATAGAAAAAGGAACTTTGAGGATGTGATTAAGTTAAGGTTCCTGAGATGGTGAGGTTATCCTAGATTATCTAAGTGGGCCAATAATATCATAAGAAGGGTCCTTATAAGAGGGAGATTGGAGTAGATCATAGGAGATGTGAAAATGAAAGCAAGAAGTTGGAGTAATTCAGTAAAGGGGCCATGAGCCAGGCAATGCAGGTGACCTCAGAAGCTGAAAGAGGCAAGGAAACAGATTCTCCCCTGAAGCCTGCAGAATGAACACAGCCCTGCTGACACCTTGATTGTAGACTTCTGACCTCCAGAACTCTAAGGGAATAACTTTGTGTTGTTTTAAGCCACTAAGTTTGTGGTGCTGGCATGGATGTAGAGAGAACACATTTGCACACTGTTGGTAGGACTGCAAACCAGTTCAACCTCTATGGAAAGTATTAATAGTATGAAGATACCTCAAAGAACTAAAAATAGACCTACCAATTGATCCAGCAATCCCACTACTGAGTATTTATCCAGAGGAAAAAAAAGACACTTGTACTCAAATATTTATAGCAGCACAATTCACAATTGCAAAGATGTGAAAACAACCCAAGTGCCCACCAATACATGAGTGGATCAATAAAATGCATTATATGTATACCATGGAATACTATTCAGCCATAAACAAAATGGTGAACTAATATCTTTTATAACAACCTAGATGGAACTGGAGACAATCCTCCTAGGTGAAGTATTGCAAGAGTGGAAAAACAAGCATCACACATACTTACTATTAAATTGGAACTAAATGATCAACACCAATGTACACATATGGTAGTAAAATTCAATGGAAATCAAGCAGGTGTTGGGGAAGAGGAGACGATGGGTAAATCCACACCTAACAGGTACAAGGCAAACTATCTGGGTGATGGACACATTTATAACTTGGAATCAAACTACACAAAAGTAATTCATGTGACCAAAATGTTTGTACCACTGTAATATTCTGAAATTTAAAAAAGAATTGAAAAAAATTAAAATTACAAAAAAAATGTAAAAGGAGACTAATATGACAACAGTAGCTACTCTTGAGAAATTTAAATGATAATAAACAAACATTTAATGCCTATGATATAATTTACACTACTATAAGTGGATTATGACTCATGAGATATGTACTAATATAACCATCATCCTTATTTTACAAATGGAGACACAGATCACAGAGTGACAAAGCTTGAATCTAAATTCAGACCTTCTCATTCTCAAACCATACTCTTAACCACTCTGCTACCCTTCTCCAGTCTTTTTGGAAACATGAAACAATTCGAGATCTGAAGCTTCAAAACTCCTCCCAACCACCCTCTCCTCCATGAAGCCTTCCCTACTTAACGCAGATGGGTCGGGTTCCTCGCCACATACCTTCCATATTCTTCCCTCTCATAGCTGTATTGATAAGTCACTATTGCCTCCTGTCTTAGACCACGGGCTTCTTGAAAGCTTGTGGCCCGAGAACCTGGTAGGTATTTGACAAATATTTGAGGAATCACTGAAAAGATGCGCGATGTTAGGGTATATTCAAATGGTCTATTGGTCTTATAGTAAACAACTTATTTGCTGTAGGTTTTACAGGGGACTTGAGCACAAAAGTAAGATTTGGAAAAGTGGAGGGAGAAAGAGAAGGACATTTCAGATGACAGCAACAGCCTGAGCAAAAGAGCAGCAATGTTAACAATCACAGCATGAAAAACACATTCATTTCTTATAGCTTCTCAGCAATCATTTCTTAGGTCCTTACCATGGAATGATGTGTACAAAGCAAGACTAGAAATATAAACAAAGCTGAAAGACAAAGTGCTGGTACAGTAAGAGAGACAAGATGAGGGCTGAGTTAGTGGCACTAATTCTATAAATTTATCCCCAGATGTGGGGATAGAGGAGGAGTGGAAGGATTCAAACAGAAAAGATGACACCCAAATTAGGCCTTGATGGGTTCATAGGAAACCCGCCAAGTAAAAGGTTACAGTATACTTCTGAGAACTGCCCTTCCCTTCCCCACACCCTCCACCAGGGATTTGCCCATGACAGGCATATTGTTATTATTAGATCCTCTCTTCTGGCCACAATTGACTAGACCATAAATAAACCCCTGACCCAAACTGCTCCAGATGTTCTCTCTTAGGAATTAGGAATTTGGACTTAGCCTAGGTGGGTGTAACTTGAACTGAAGGATGTAAATTCAAGAATCATGGGTCTGCCATCATTTGTTATCCATATGTAGAGGCCAAAAAATCCAGGCTGGGAGGATGGATGAAAGAAACGTATACCCAGAGAGAAGTAGAGGCAAGAAATGAAGAGCAAGTACTTAACTTACTACAGGGTTACTGGTGGCTTTCTCATTTCTGCTTCCAGGTCTAGAAGCTCCTGAATTTTGTAAGATACTCCAGTATCTTTCCAATAAAATTATCCTTTTGTCTTAAGTGGGAAACAAAATAAAATATAAAGAAGGGCTAGAAAGTGTGTAAGGGAAGCAGGAATAGATAGTCCAGTCAGAGGGGTAGGCACAGACCAGGGCACAGAAGTGTGAAATTTGGGCAGTACTCAAATAAGTCAGGATTGTTAGAATACAATTTCATGCTTTTGATATTATAGTAATTTGCTACACCATTGGAGTTCTATATATAATCATTCACTATCAAAAAATATATTCTCATTAGAGAAAATTTGACAAAATTACGTGTCTCCTAATAAACTATTTTCCATAAAGCAACTTCCAAGCATGAAAGAGTATGATATCAGTGAGTAGAAGTACATAGTCTCAGGATGGTAATTCTTATTTCTATTCTTTCTATAAAAGTCCAAGCTATTTCATAGAATAATAATAGTGGATATTGTCCAGTTTTCTTCTGTAATAGTTGTGTCACAGTAGATATATTTGTAATTAGAAAGGAGTAAATTAAAATCAACAGCAGAATTTAATATTTTGGATTAAAAATGTAAATGAAAAATATTTAAATTTGAGAGTAAGAATTTTTTCTCCAATGTCCAGAGCAAAAAATAAAATTACTTAATATTCAACTCATATATACACTAGAAATTTAAATTTAAAAGGATTCAGAAGTGAGCACAGATAAAGAGACATTAAAATACTGAAATAGAAAAAGGATTAATTTACATGGGCATATAGAAAAGTTATATTTTCAGATTCTGAATTAGGTAGTATGACTCAAAAAAACAGAAAATCACTAATAACTATCTTACAACTCGTTTGCCATTTTTTGAAGACATTTAGCCAAGAATGAAAATCTTCCAGTTTATTTTATTCATCTGACACTTTTTCTAACACTCTTTGCCTGAATTGAGTCATATGCATTTCAATATTAAACAACTTCTCCCTATCATTGTTCAGAAGCATTTAGTAAAATATATATTTTTTTCAGCATTATATCAGGATGTAGTTGTCCTAAACTCTTTCTATGAGGCAGCCTCATGTCAGTATGTACAACTCTGTTATAGCTAGTGTAATTCCCAGTTAGCAAATTGTAGCAGAAAAATGAGGATGGTATTTAAATTCTTAAGCCAAGTCATTTATGCTTTACATGTATAATTCACACATAATTTTAAGTAATGTGTTAGAAAAGGGATTAAATGTGTTCAACCAAGATATGTTTACAAGTAGGAACATTTCATACATTTGTGCTAGGCTGGTGAATGCTAATGGTTTAGCTCTTAATTTTCTGCCTCAAATAGCTGATTTGTATCATAATAGCTTTAACCAAAATAATACTAATGTCAGTTCATTCTTTTATAAGTAGCTCTATTGAAAATTATTTATTTATTCAGCAGGTCAACATGATTCTAGAGATAAGACATAATTATAAGTGTTCTTGAGTATGGTATTAGAGTTCTTTACTATAAAAAATATTATATCAAACTCAGTGTCATTTACAAAAGCATTATAAATTTCAAGTATTAATGGAAAACATTGGGAAAAAAAGAAAGCCTCATGTCACTCAACCAATTTTCTCTAATTCTTTCCCTATTGTATATGTTATATCCTCTAACTCTTTCCCCATTGTACTCTGAGCTCTTTAGTTAGAGTCTATGTCTTCTTCATTGTTTGCTCTCTAGAGTCTGGCACAGTATTTATACACAATAGACACTCATGAGTGTTTATTCAGTTCATCCAATTAACAAAAAATTATGGAGTTCCATTTATTGTCAGATCCTGCTCTAGATAATGGATTATAGCAGTGTACAAAATAATCACAAATTCCTACTCTATGAGGTTCGCATTCTAGAATGGTAAAACCTATAATAAAGAATAAAAATAGCTGATATAGTACATTAGATGTTAGTAGATACTATGGGGAAAAAATAGATCTCTGAGAGAATAGTAAATGATGGGGAAAGAGGGAATCACAAATTTTAAAAGGGATGGTTATACACATTCTCACTGAGATTATGTTGGGTAAATATCTCTTAGTGAGATAGCTAGTCATGTGGATATAGAGAGGAGGGCAAATGCAAAGACCCTGAGGCAGAAGGCTTCCTGATGTGTTCCACAAAATCAAGGATGCCAGTGTAGCCGCAATGTGGGGAGCAAAGCAAGGATCAATGGGAAAAGTCAGGAAGTTACCAGGGAGCCAGATCCTGTGTGTGATACCTCGGCCATTCTAAAGACTTCAGCTTTTAGAACAAGTTGAGAAGACATGGAAGGATTAAAGATGAGGAATGACATAATCTGATTTGTGTATTTTACAAGATCACTCTGGCTCCTGTGTTGAGATCTAGAGGAGAAAATGCTGAAGCAAGGAGACCAGGGCTAGGTAAAGGAAGCAGGGTCACCTGCACCACCAGCGACCAAAGGAACAAACATAAAATAGATTTGGGGGGTAGAGGAGAGCTGCCTGCAAAAGCCTGGCAGAGTGCAAACAGTCTGTGGAGCCATCAGCATGTCACAGAGATGAAAAGTAACACACACCATTGTATGTTATTGTGTTTGGCCTCACACGGGTGTGTGGTTGTAAAAGGCAGAAATCACGTTTTTAGAGAATAGTGGATATTCTTCTTTGCCACTTCTGTAGTAATCTTTTAAACAATGGATGTAATAAGAAATCTAAAGCCTTATTAATAATCATTTTTTACTCTTTTACATTGAAGTCAATTGGTATATCTTGTGCATTGATCTTTTACTCATGATTTTATAACATCATATTTTTGGTCATTTGGAAAATATTGGCTTACTGAGTTATGCGATTATTTCAAATGTTGAAATATTTTATAAAATCACTTTCATTTATATCATCCCTGATTTCATTAGAGAAACCTTTTAAGTATTAGGAAGCCCATGGTGGCAAGTACAAGTTGACAATAATTCTAATTTTCACTTGACAGCTCGAAATTTATCACGGGCAATGAATGATGTCAGTTTTTCTTGAAATGAAAGACTCACTTTCTTCGTTTATGAGAAAATGTCTGCCAAATACCCAGTTATGAATAACAATTATTTGTCTGTCAGTTGTTCTTTCAAATAAAAACAGCGCTCCATGAAAACAGCACACATGCTTTTTCTAGAGATGACTTTATGCTTTAGTATGCAGCAGAAATACTTTGTGTCTCACAGAATATTAACAACATATACGCTCAAGGGTGGAGATTTAATATTAATAGTTTTATTGCTTTCTCTACAACATACTTAAGTGAAACTGGCTTTTCTTTTAACTTAAAATGCTTGTTGGTGATTTCTACTACAGTTTGGTGCCAGTGCCTTGTGCTAAGACATAAACAATGTTACCCTGCATTGCTTTTGTGTCTTTGACACTAATGTCAATGTAGTAATAGTAAAGCAGGTAAATAACATGTGAGTATTGGTATGAAAATAGTTCTGATCTCAAGACCTCCTGCAAAGGTCGCAAATACTCCCAGGCGACTGTGGATTCAACATTGAGAACCAGTGGCCCAGGAGACTGAAAGAATAAATGTACTGGGAAAATATCACGTGATCATCAGGTAGCGTTCAGGTGCTTGGCCATGAACTTACAGTGAGAACTGGCAGGATGGTTAAGTGTTTTGCTCTAGGCTTGTGGATATTGTCTAGCATTGAATTAATAGAGGATTGCGGTTTGGTTGAACAAATCTATGGAAAAGAGCAAGTCAAGAGAGTGCTGAGTGTACATGTCAAAGAGTAGTAAGGATTGACCATGAAATTTAAGCCAGATAAGGAAGAAAGTAAAGACTTGATGGAGTAAATTACAATAAAAGGATGGCAGGATTAATGAATTGTACATCAGTGCAGAATAAAACTATTGTTTTATTTCGTTCTAATTTGGAGCTAGAAAGTTGGGAAGTGACTGTTGGAAAGTGAAATATTTGAAAATGAGATTAAGGAGGTTTGCAATTATAGAGAAGGTCTAAGTTGTGATCAGAGGCTTGAGCAGCTGTGGTAGGGTCAAGAGCAGGATTGTTGGAGGTCAGGAACTGAAACACCATCAACCCATCAATATTTCAGAGTAAATAAGGACATAGACTTTGGAGCCTTAGTGTTGGACTCAAATCAAATAGTCTTAGCTGATGACTGTGGACAGTGTACCCAATTGTTCTGTGTCTCAGTTCTCCCTGGAAAACAAGGATAATGATTATAGTATCTCATTGATGAGATGTCATGAAAGTTAAATTAATTAACATGTGCAAAATACTGAGAATAGTGCCTGGCATGTAGTAGAAAGCATTTTATCAATGGTAGTTGTCATTAAAGCTATTGAAATCACCCAGAATTAGGGCAGGAGGAATAATGTTAGAAGATTTCAGTAAACCAAGAGTTAAAATCTTCATAAATGAAGGGGCTATGATGTAGCAGCTGCAACCAGGGGAAATAGTACCAAGTGACAACGTGAGATTCAAAGCTAGGCATGAATCTCATGCAGGATGAAGATGGTAACATGGTCCAGAAGTGATAATGAGGACCATTAAGGACCATAAAAACCTTGCAATATGAGGCATACCTGTGAGCACTGTGGGGGAGGCAATGTCCTCAAAAGAGGGACAGGTTTAATCCTTCAAATTTCCCTCAATGTACTAGTAGCACCTTTTAATTGATAGTCCCTGATACTTAAAACTTTGAAACCAAAGTTGACTCCTTCCTCCATATTCCACCATGTTCTTTTTAGTTGTTCATTTGTTTTAATTCCCTCCCTTTGCTTTTTTTTTTTAAGAGAGTCTCACTCTGTTGCCTGGGCTAGAGTGCCATGGCTTCAGCCTAGCTCACAGCAACCACAAATTCCTGGGCTCAAGCAATCCTTCTGCCTCAGTCTCCCAAGTAGCTGGGACTACAGGCATACACCACCATGCCCAGCTAATTTTTTCTATATATTTTTAGTTGGGCAATTAATTTCTTTCTACTTTTAATAGAGATGGGGTCTTGCTCTTGCTCAGGCTAGTCTTGAACTCCTGATCTTGAGCGATCCTCCTGCCTCGGCCTCAGAGTGCTAGAATTACAGGCACGAGCCACCTCACCTGGCCAGCTCCATTAGTTTTAATTCTCACTGCTACTAGCCAGTCTTGGTCCTTCCTTGCTCTATACCTGGCTGGGTATTATCACTGTAGCTGTTGGTTTTAACTCCAGTTTACCACATCTATCCTTTGCATTTCATCCTGAAGCACATTTCTGTTTGATTTATATTTTTTTGCTCAAACATGAAAGGATAATAATTACTGCCTTGTTGTTATTTGCAGAAAAAAAATCTAACTTCTTTGGACTAGCATTCAAGGTCTCCCTTCTAGCCACCAGCCTGAATACCCTCTGAGCTTTACTTCCCATTAAAAGTTGCAGAGCATTCCCTGTTCTAAGCATCTCCTGCCTCACCTTCCCACTTAAAAATAATTTGTTCCTTGCCTTCTTCCTTTCCAATCTTCCATTGCCCCTTCCAAGGGTTTTGTTTTTGCCAGCTGGGTTCTTAGTCTTTTGAGATTCAAATTTCAGAAAATTACACTAGAAAAGGAATGGGGGGGGGGCGTCTTAATCACAGCTGGGTGGGCAAGGAGTTTGCTTTTGAAGGGAGAGGAGGCAAAGAGCAGGTTTTTGTAAGAGAGCATTCAAAGACTCAGCATGAGAGAAAATCCACTGCTTCAATCCAACAGGACTCCTTTCTTTGGAGAACTGTCTTACTGCCCCACTAAAACCATATGACAATTGGTTGGGAGATGAAGTTAATATGTTTAAGTCATAATCATGTAATTAGCATGTCTATAGTAAGACTGAAAGGACTACTAAAGCAGTGTTGTTTTTTGCCAGAGACAGAGCTGCGTGGCTTGGCTAATATTAATAAAAATAAGTGAACCAGATTAGTTAATGAGTGACTTAGTGTTGTATCAGCCTTGGTCCTCTACAGAGCCCTAGTGAACTCGGAATTGTTGAAGCTAATAAAGGCTAAGGAAGAGAGAATGACTACCATGGTGATGCTCCGTGAACGAGGCTGAATGCTGGAGTGAAGATCCCCCACTTTGACAGTTGGGGTAGTTGAAAGTGATAACATATGCTTATCCTCTTCAATCATAGTACAACAAACAAGGTCCTGGTGACTGAGATTACATCTGCCATTGCCAATCAGGGAGCTTTTGTCGCCTTTCACTACAACCACCTCAAACAGGACAAGAGCTTAGTAGGGGGCTGTGTCCATTCATTTGGTTCCAGTGTGATGGGCAAGGTAACAAGTGGGCTCCTCTTAGCAACTGTGTTCCCACCTGCTGGTATTGTAGAAACAATAGCTAGTGTGGGCCAAATCCAACATTTATTCCTAGACAGCTGAAAGATTTGAATGGATCCCTACTTGTGACCTCAAGAAATATCTGATGGCAATTTGCCTTTATGAAGAAAAGAACTCAGAGTACATGCTGTATTTCTCATCCTGCTAAGAACATAGATATTGAAGAAAAATGCCATTAAACTCTAACATTGATGCATTTATCCCTCATGAAGGAAAATCTAGAGGCTTTCCTGTAAATATGCAAAATTGGGATGGGATTAAACCATAAATGGAGTTTCTAGATGGTAAAACTGAAAATTGAGCCCTCTCACGAATGCTCATGAGATGAGGGATCGTGTGACTAAGACAAGATTTATTCATATGTACACAGTCCCCATATTTTATCTACTTCTCCACAAACAAGGTTGTAATCTTTGTTTATAATGATTTTACTGTGCTTCTTCTCTCTCCTCCAGTTTTGCAACCAATTCCAGGATTTTTTGCAATTCACAATTTGAAAAGTAATAGAAGTAGACTGGAAGTCAGAGAGAGTGGTAAAGGATTTAGCATAAAAGATTGAGGGGTAAAAGGATGGAGAAACATTGCTGTATATAAGAAACTGAATCCCTTAATCTTCCTCCAGAAGATGGAATTAGATACCAGAAAACTTTTTGTATTACCTCTAATTTCTGGGTTTTATTTACATGCTAGTTCATAGACAGACTAGACCATGTAAGTCACGCTTTCATTAGGATTTTACAGTATTACATGTAGCTAACACTATAAAGCAAAAACAAAAGCAAAATCCCTCCTTTGCCATATTCTGAGTATACTATAACAAAAATACACTGCAATAAATTCTAAGTACCCTGCTAGATCTTTTAAATATTCAAGGAAAATATACTGAGACTTGTTGCATACCATGTGAACCGCTACTATAATTTGTTTGCACTAAAACTATTTAGTAAATATGAATCTGTAAAGTATTTTTTTTTGTCTAAGATTGATGTAAAAATTACTGAAACACTAATTGGGTCATGAACCAGAAAGTTCTATAAGCACTTCAGCTTTCCCAATTCTACCCCTTCTCTCATTGCTTTCATTTCACCTGTAATAATTTATTCCCCCATCTTTATTTGAAAATTATATTCCACTAATTTTCATATTCAATTTTAAATGCTATCTCCTTCAAGAGGGATTTCTATTAGCCAGCAGAAATTTCTGCCTTCATTCCCTTAATTTTTTTAATTTATTACAATATTTGTACCATTCTATACTATTGTACTCTCTCCTACAATGCTACAAATTCCCTGAGAACAGAAACCGTATCTCATTTACAGATTGAGATTGGCAGGAACTTTAGAGATTATTTACTCCAAGCAATCTTTTTCACCAATGAGGGCAGTGAAGCAGAGAAACAATAGTTATTGACTAAAAGGCAACACAATTACTGAGTGGCAGAGTTGAGACCAAATTCCATAATCTTCTGACTGTTGGTAACCTGTATTTTTACAGAAAATTTCAAATAATAGATGCCTAAAAATATTTGATGACTATATTATTAAACTAATTGTGGAATTACATTCACTTTTTATAAGGATAATTTTATGATAATGATACATTTTAAAGATATAATCTTCTAAGAAAAAAATTGGATCTAATGTACCATTTATATTACTTTGAGATTGACATTAAGATAATTAAAGAAAAATTTTATGCATATTTGCTGAGTGAAAAATCTAGGCTTTAAGAATTTTCCATACATTTCTAACTCAATGGGATCAGAGGTGTGACAATAAATATCCAATTTATTATATTCATTTGAAAAAAATATATATATGTGATGGTGTGAAATTTTATAGCCATATATAAATTGATAATTTAATGCTGTATCTACAAATTATGGTGTTAATGCCAGCTAGGTGTGTTTTTTTGCCACATGTAATTTTAGCTTATAGTAAACTAGTATAGAAAATTTTGTAAAATAATGAAGTTATTCTTTTTATGCAATCTACTATTTTTTATAGTAATCACATTTGTCCTTGTTTCCTTTGAAAAAATATGTTGAATGTTATTTCAGAAAATAATAATATGAAACAAAACCTACTTATATTTAAATTTTATAAACACTGATTTTCAACTCAATGTGTTATGATTTAAATATTACATTTTTTTACATTGTAATAAACAACATTTTATTCTTTATCAAAATTATATTTTAAGCATCATTTGCTTACTTTCTATGTTCTTTTCCTTCTGCCTAAATATTACATATTTATAATTTAATTTTTTTTAATTGTAATAAACCATTTCTACTCCATATACTATAGACTTTTTTTTTATGCAGCTCATTTTTTTTTAAGATCAAAATGGACTCTAAAGTTACCAAACCCAATCATGGGCTCTGAAAATGTTTATATATAAATTGAATGTATATCTGAATTCTAACATACACACAATGTAGTGAATCCCTATAATTTTATGTTGCCCAGGCATCCATTCTGAATGTAATTTGGACTTTCTCGCCCAGAAGCAGGGCTTAGTTACCCTTGCTACACTTTCCAGTTCCCTGCTTTCTCTCAGTTCCTCAATGTGGTCTATCTGAATATGTGCCTTATACAACTGCCTCCTGGTGACCACCTCCCTATGGGGCAGCCTGATCCAACCTGCATGCCTCCCACCACTGACCCCTACACCTTGCTTGGACTATGCAGATATACTCCAGGGACCTCCTCCACAGAATGTGAAGTGTGACTCCACAGAATTCCTGCCTGCTTGCTGTAAACCCACCAGTGAAAACTTCTCAAGGGAAATGTGCTTGGGTAATGACCTGGATCACCAATAACACCTTTGGTCTGCAGGTCCCTCCCTCTCTCTCTCTTGCTACTCACTCACTGCTTGAGCCTGTTGGTGAGCCTATTGGTGTCCTGTGAGGCCTGGTGCCCTCTTCATTCTGGGATCTCTGAATAATGAACTAATTCACCTATTTCATGTGTTTTGTATTGCCTCCTCTGTGTCCTACTTGACTGATACTTGAGCCTAGCTTTCTTCCCACTCAGGACTGGAGAGTGACAATCTTGGTAGGAGAAAAGCAGATACAAGTCAGACAAGAGCCACGTGGGTGTCTGCCAAAATAAACAAATTTCCTGTGACAGGGATACCCAGTTATAGGCCAGGCATTTGGGCATTAGGCTGTACTAGGGTAAAGAGATATCTTGTGAAAGGCATACTGTAAACATCCATGACCAAATTCCCTGGATGGAAATGGGCTAGAGTTTATAACCACTTCCCTAAGAACAGCCACAATATTAATAGCAAGAAAAAAACATAACATGCAAATATATATTATACATACTTGGATATCTCTAAAGTCATGGAACTACAAGTTTTCTTGAAAAAATCAATTTTATAACTCTTACTCTAATAAGTTTTATATTTCCAAAATTCCAAGTGAACACTGTCATGGAATGAGAATTAATAAAGTTTGAGTTTTCAGATAGAAAATGAATTAGTGCTTATTTAAAATGATCTTATCAACTGTTTATACAAATTAATAATAATGTAGGTCTTTAAAAATATTAGATTTATTTTGTTCTTGATTTCACATATTTTAATGTTATTGTACATTCCTGGTTTCTTTTTTCTACTCAACTTTTCAGATATTAAGGGGTCATTAAAGATCAGGTTTTATGGAATGATCAATTTTATGTGTTAGGTGTTTAGAGTAAAATTGATTTCTCTTCTGCACCAAATAAATGTCATAAAACTTTTAGTAAAAATTTTTAAATATTATATCAAATTATAAATATTTCAACTTATGACCTTTAAGCTTGGCATTTTGTTGCATTTCACAGTTTACTTGCCAGTTAACACTTTAGCACAGAAAGGTATAGGAATTCAAATAACAAATGCCTCACATATCTCAGCCCTTTGATTTCTGTTTGGATGATATGAGTATTTTAGACTTTTAGGCAACTAAATTATTTGCTTTAATGAGGAGGGATTGAAACAATTTTTACAATGCAGTAAAAATTTATCCCTTTGAGTCACAGTTATGCTTAAACCCAAACACACTACTCATCATCTCTCTTAGTCCTAAATGGTTCTTTAAAATGTTTATTTTAGGTAGAGAAAGCTTCTTAAATATTTCTGAAACTAAGCATTTAAACAAAGAGTATACACAATACATTTTGGAATGAATATTACAGACGTAGAATTGTCATTACAAGAGACAAGCACAAAATAAAGGCCAGACCAAAAAAAAAAAGAAAAAGAAAAAAATTTAACCTGACACCAAAGCTGAGAAGCGAACTATCAGAAGATAAAGAGCAATTAAGATAAAAAGATCAAAATGACTTACTTGAGTAGGTTTCTAAAAGCCTTTCTCTATTATTCTTGCTCCATAACCTTGAGCAGGACTAAACAAATTTAATCCCTGTGTGAATCTTATTTATCTAAGGATGTTTTATGATTGAAAGACTCAGTATCTTTAAGATCAGCTACATACTTTTAGAATATCTGCCTTTGGTAAAAATAAAACAAAGCGTCTTTGATTGTCTGGTATTCATTAAGTAGTTTTAGTTTACTCTGATGATTATTTTAAAGCTTTTACAGCTTTATTTTTAAAAAGCACTCCCTTATTTTAATTTAGCTGGTTTGAACTATATTCTGCAATTCTGCAACTGGTTTGCCAAATAATCTTGGGGAAGTCACATAATACTTCTGTGATTCCATTTTTCTCAACTATTTAAAGTGGGAGAAGTAACCCATATGACTCGGTGAGGATATATAGGCTCTATAAAATATTATTAAGATTAAGATTATTTAATATTAATAAAATATTAAGCTCCATAATAATATTATCAATTATTAAAATGTGGCAGATATTTTATATACATGTATCTTTTATAAAACAAAGGTATAATCTTATTTAGTAGCTCCTCAAATCTCCCATCAACTTTAAGAAAAAAATCTCTTATTGATAAGTATAATGTTGAGATATGCTTTGGGTTCTTAGTAGAAAGGGCTTGTCTGCTAAATAGTGACCCAAAACCCTCCATGAAAATGAATAAATAAAAGTGGAAGAGGTCATATTATATTAATTGAGAAACCATGGAACTGGGGTGGGGGAAATTAGCAAGTTAGTGCAACTCACTTATCCCATGTTTGGTAGGAAAAAGGATAAGGAATAAAATTCACTCCACACCTTATGTTTTTAGGATGGGAATGTATGAAACTAAACAAATAATACCAAACAGGAGAAGTGCAAGGTTGTAACTATCTTCACTCAAAACATATAAGTGATAAATTTCAGTTAATCCTTGTATTGAGATGGTTTTATTATAGTCTATAAACTCACTATAAATAAAACATGATGAGTTAAGATAAATAATTGAATAATGAATGAAGAACCCCAAATCTAATTTTAATCCTCCACTTACTAGCTTTTTAAACTTGGGCAGGCTGTTTGACAATTATATGCCTCGATTTTCTCATTTAAAAAAAATCTTCTTGTGGTAAGAACATTTAACATGAAATCCATCATCTTCACAAATTTTTAAGTGTAATGTTGGGGCTCAGAACATGATACCCCAAAGTATGGTACCTTGGTGTGCTGAGTACATTGAACTGAAGGACACTGGAAAGCCTCAGAAGCACTTTCTCGATAACCTTCTCCTGCCCTCCTGTTTTCCACCCCTTTTACTCCCTAAAGAGAGTCATACAAGTTAGATTCCTCTTCCCCCAGGTGGGTCATGGACACTAGAACCTTTCTCTTCTAAAGCAAGCCATAAAACCTGGATAGATCACTCTCTCTCTTTCTTTTCCCTGGTGGAACAAATGCTACACAGACAGGCCAAAAAAGAATCTGAACATACAGGCCTTGCTGGGTTCCCCCCCCAACACCAATCCCACGTTTATTACCATTAGATCATACCCTTTTATCCAATCATATTTCTACATGGCTGGCTGTTCATCATTGAACCTAAGCATTAAAATGGACAATTTCCCCTGGGTCTTTGGATCTTTATTTCTGTGTCATATTAAACCTTGATTAAATAAATTTGTTAAGCTTTTCTCTTGCTAACCTATCTTTTGTTATAGGAGTGTTAGCCATGACCTTTACAATGGGCTAAGAAAGGTATCACCTTTCCATCCGTACAATGCAATACATTATTGTTGACTATAGGTAGGCACAATGTCTCTATTCATCTTGGTTTACTAAAATTTTATGCCTGTTTATTAGTAACTACCCATTTTCTCCTTCTTCCAGATCCTGGTGACACCATTTTACTCTTTCATTCTATAACTCTGACTATTTTAGATATATCATATAAGTGGAATTACACATCATTTGTCTTTCTGTGACTGGATTAGTTCCCTTAGCACAATGTCCTCATCATTACCTCATCTTTATATAGGTAAACAGAACCTATAGTGTAGGACTTCTATTTTCTTTATTCTCTCTTCTTTTGTTTCTTCTTGCAAATTTAACAAAAATGCATTTAAGGTACAGAGCATGGTATCTGATAAAAGGATGCTTTTAAATGGCATTTTTTACTAATTTGCAGCTAAATAGAATTTTCTGGGTTGGTACCAATCAAAATTATAAAAAAAATAATTACATTGACTTACCTTTGACTATTAAAATTCTCTGGGATCACTTACTCACAGTATGTGAAAAAGAAGAACAAACTTTATGTGGGCCCAAGGAACAGCAACCCAAGGCTCTTTGCTTTTACCTTCGCCAGTTACCAGAGCAATGGGGCTGCTTGGTGCATGTCTCTGCCGATCACTGTATGACAACCTCAGGGCCTGGTTTTAGCCCTTATTTCCTTCTCCCTTGCCCCAATGGGAGTGATAAACATATCATAATTTTCAAAATATATTCTTGCAAAATGCTTTTAATTTCAGCAATGTTAACAGATGTATTCTTAGGAAAATCACATAATGGAAGTTCAACAAAGAGTTAACCTGAAATTATGACTAATCAATTTTGTGCAATTTACAAAATTATGATGTTATTTGAATTAAAAAATAATGTCACATTTAAACACACATTCCCATTCCCTTTGATATAACAATTCTACTTCTTGGAATTTATCTTAGGGAAATACTCAGAGAAATTTATAAATATGTGTAAGTGTGCTTAGTGAAGCATTAGAAACAAAAACTGAAAGACAGAAAGCAAATTAAAGTTCATCAGTTGATTAGTATTGAACATTATCGATATCTTTTGATAATGTTCATCAGCATTACTAAGATTTTTTTAAATAAACGATGGTTTATACACAAAATATACATAGAGTAAAATATTCAGCCTCTATTAGCAAACCTAATATAATCATAGAAAATATATATGATCCATTTTAAGACAAAAAGTGGATAATGAAATAGCATGAATAGTATTATCTCAATTTAATATGTGTATCCATTATAATAAATTTATTCTTACAGATACAAACATTTTCATTGCAGATTTCCCAGGATAATGTGTTTATAGTTTTTCTTAAATAGTTCTCTGATTTTTTTTTACATTGAGGATAAATGACTTTATACTTAGAAAAATAAAAAACTAAAATAATAAAATGACAATTTGTGAATTATGCAATGCTTATAACATTTGAAATAGACCTATATTTATAATTTAAAAATCAAGAAGTTGAGAGCAACACTAATTCTATCTGATAGAATGAAGTGTTGTCCAATAAAAAAAGACAAAAATTAAATATTTTTTTTAAAAGAATTTGAGATAATAGGATTTTGAACACTACTCCAAATTCTTTATTTTTCAGATAAAGAAACTGAAGTCCAGAGAGGTAAAATTATCCTCTGAAATTATGCAGCTTATTATTATTAAGTATTCAATGCATACCAACCCTCTGATTCTACAAAGCTTTTAAGTTTGCTTTCTTCATTCCAAATAATTAGGTAGATGTTACACATGCTTAAATTATTATTTACGGCCATAGAGATTACACCACAAGTTTGTGCAACACCATAATCTGAGTAAAGGATCTGGCTCAGTGTGTGCAAATCTATAAATAGGCTTTTAGATAGCATACTCTTTTACCTCCACCCCTATTCTTCAATTTGTTATGTGTTTGGTTTCATTTCTAAAATGTCAGTCAAAACAATGCCAAAGATAACGCCCTCATTGAAGTTCTAATAGTGCAGAGTCCTTAACTTTGATTTATGGGGAAACCCTGGCCCCTTTCCTTGTGAGTCTTAAATACCTTCAGCTTGCTAAGGCCTTAGAGATGCTAAAGAGTTCCCTCCTGTTTCAAAGCCCTAGGGAAACTGGAGAATCTACATTCCATCAATTTCTCCCTGGGAGGGAAGGAGTTTGTCACTATTCAGTACAGATCACAGCTGCTGAAACCAAAAAGGTGATTCCCACAGCCCTAGACCTTAGATCCCCACCGCCCTACACCTTATCAGTCCTGAAGCTCTTTCCCATGACTCCTCCCTGCGATCAGCCCTGGGCACCTGATCCTTTCACTTTCTGTGAATCAGATGGAAGCCCAGGGCATTTTGCTAGGTTTCTCACAGTTACATAAACAAACAATTCCTCCCGCCCCATTTCTTATTATTTCAGTTCTGTCAAACTTTCAGAAAATTGAAATCAAGGAGATAACAATAAAGTTAGAATTGTTGCAAGAAGTATAACTTCTTGTAACTCTTAAAGGAGTTTTGAGATTTTAGAAAGATAACCACTGACTTACATTATGGTGGAAATCTGATAGAATTTTAAATAATTTGGCAGCTAAGATCAATTTGATTTTTTTTTTCTTGAGAACGCATACAAGCAGGAGATTATTCATACCAAATCTATTTAAACTTCACAGGTGAGCACATTATGACATTCTAATGGCTATGACAAAAATATAAAACTGTGTGAAGATGATTCCCAAGTCCAGTGACTCGTATTATTGCACTATTAAATAATTTTACACTAACAGAATAGGGTCTGGGTATATGAAGAGGCTTCTTAACGATGACCCCAAAATGTTTATAAGTGTGAAAAGCAGTGAAATAATTACTTTAAATCTTCACAAATTTTCCACCAAATATGAAAACAATTCAGGCAATCAGGCCAAAACAGCCACTTTTTTTGTATTTTTCTCCTTTTTCCTTGAAGGCTAATATGTTTGCATTGGATTTCTAGTAATTAAAAATGATGAGATGAGGCTGCATGTGCTTGAAGGCCATTCTTTAAAAAGGGAATTGAAGTCATGTGATGTAGAGAGATCTTACCAAGCAACAAATTCTAAGGCGTAAATACCCTTCTGCTTTCTCTCAGTGTCCACTGCTAATTTAAGCACTCATGAAGGCTGAATTTTGAGCTACAAATATTCCTCATAGAAACCATATAAACAACTTGCCTTTGAAATATTTTGGTTTCTACCTTTTAGATGTTCATAATGCTCATCAGTGTGTGCAAATAATTATATCCTCAGATTATAAAATAAAGTTGTAGGCAGGGCATGGTGGCTCACGCCTGTAATCCTAGCACTCTGGGAGGCTGAGGTGAGAGGATCATTCAAGGTCAGGAGTTCGAGACCAGCCTGAGCAAGAGCGAGACTCCCGTCTCTACCAAAAATAGAAAGAAGTTAATTGGTCAGCTAAAAATATATAGAAAAAATTAGCTGGGCATGGTGGTATATGCCTGTAGTCCCAGCTACTCGGGAGGCTGAGACAGAAGGATTGCTTGAGCCCAGGAGTTTGAGGTTGCTGTGTGCTAGGCTGAGGCCATGGCACTCTAGCCCAGGCAAGAGAGTGAAACTCTGTCTCAAAAAAATAAATAAATAAAATAAAATAAAGTTGTGAAGTTATGTAATTTTGTATTAAAATGGAAGCTATTTCTAATATCATAGGTTAGTAGCCACAGATGAGAAATTGTCATATTACATAAAATTATTTTGCATCTTAAGTTGAAAAGTTTGGTTGTAAAACTGCTGAGAATGGTGATAGGAATCATGACCCTCTCTCCCATCACAGTCAGAGAGAGCAAAAACAGCCACATACAGAGTATGTTCAAAGTGAGGATCATTTGAGAAAATATAGTATTCATGAACCCCTAAGCATGTTACTTGCTCTTTAAGGAACTATAATCTGGCTTCCATGTCCACAGTAACTGCACCAGTAAGCAAACCAGTGACCCCTGCCCCCATTGCCAAAGCCAAAGGTTCTTGTGTGACTTAGAGTTTACATTTAAAGTTGGTTTCTATTTCCTTCTTGAGATTCTCTCTCACCTCCCTTGATCTTTTATGCTTTACCTTTGGTTTATAGTTCCTTTATTCCTCCTGGGCTCTCCTTCCTCTGTATGAAATATAAATGTCAATGTTTTCTTGAGTTTTTTCCTCAGCCAGCTTCTTTTCTTGTATTTTCTCTTGATGAGCACTTATGTCCATCTTCACAGCTCCAATTTCAGGTTTTAAGTAGAATCCATAGACTGGTTACTGCCAATCAACACTTTCCAATCCATATCTTCCTAATCTGTTCCATCCCAATTTTTATCTTACATATCCACTATATGTTCTATTGGAAACTTGTCTAGAATGTAATGCATCATTTTGCACTTCCTGTTGTGCTTTCTCTTGGTTTTGATGTCAATAAGAACCTCACCATCCAGTCAAGAAAACTGAAAGATGACACCTCCACTTTTGCTTACTTCTTACCTCTAAATAATTGCCAAAACCAGATGATTTTATCTTTTACGTATTTGTACATATGATCTCTTTACCCAAATACTATTCTCTTTCTTTAAAATTATATATATTTTCCCCCAATCTTTGCAGCAACCTTCTATTGCCAAATTTCCCTTTCTCATATACATCCTCTTCAAAGCTGCCAAAGTGATTTATGTAAGACACAAACCTGAACATATTCAACCTCTGCTTCAAGTCATCAAAAGTCTTCCCGTTACATAGTGGATAAAGTTAAAACTTTTGGCAGACCATTCAAGGCTGCCACATCTCACCCTTCTCTGGATCTCCAGCTTCATCTTTGCCCTCTTCCCTTTCCACTCTAAACTGCCCGCCGCCTTCTCCCATCCTGTTCCCTCAGCCTACATGCTTTGCCCCTTCCTCCAGACTTCCATCTTTTCAAAAATTCCCATTTGTGTTTTAAGTTCAACACAAATCTCATTTCCTCTTGTAAACCTTCTCTGATCCACACCCCACTCGAACCCACAACATACACACTTCCTTTCCCAGCAAGGATTGTTATCCTTTGCAATCAATAAAATTTAATATTACCTGTCATTTTATTTAAATTAAATATCTTCACTTTATGACTTTCAATTCATGCCTTAATACACCCAAATCTGGCGTTCATTCTTCTACTTCACTAAAGTTAGTAGGAACAGCCACTAAACAATATTTAGTCTTTTTTAAAATGGACAATATGAAGGAGGCGTCTTCCAACTAAAGTTAGTAGGAACAGCTACTAAACAATATTTAGTCTTTTTTAAAATGGACAATCTGAGGGAAGCGTCTTCTAACTATGGCCCATGGGCCACATGCGGCCCGCTGAGGACATTTATCAGGCCCACCAGATGTTTTTGCCGCTGCTGCCTGTCCTGTTTAGCAGCCAACTTGTCCCAGGCCCACAGTAGCATGTGTGGAATGTGCGGCCCCGGGACTCTCCAATAGCCCTCCAATGGTCTGAGAGACAGTGAACTGCCCCCCTGTTTAAAAAGTTTGAGGACCCCTGAATTCTTAGGCATCTGATCATGTTGGCTCCTTCCCAGTATATTTGTATCACATGTGCACACAGGCGGAGCCTTTACTCATTATATAATCTTCAGCAGATTATTTTACATCTCATTTATAGGTGGATTCCTCACCTATAAAGTGAGCATAATAATATAATCTACTTTAAGTTTGTATAGTGTATTAATACATAGAAACTACTTAGAGCAGTTCTTGGGCGCTCATCATTATTATCATTAACAGTTGATATACATAGTAAATATGTGTGTGTGTGTGTGTGTGTGTGTGTGTGTGTGTGTGTGTGTGTGTTTTGAGACAGAGTCTCACTTTGTCGCCCAGGCTAGAGTGCTGTGGCGTCATCCTAGCTCACAGCAACCTCAAACTCCTGGGCTCAAGCAATCCTCCTGCCTCAGCCTCCTGAGTAGCTAGGACTTCAGGCATGTGCCACCATGCCCGGCTAATTTTATATATATATATATATATATATATATATATATATATATATATATAATATATAATATATATGTATATGTTAGTTGGCCAATTAATTTCTTTCTAATTATAGTAGAGACGGGGTCTCACTCTTGCTCAGGCTGGTTTCAAACTCCTGACCTCGACCAATCCACCTGTCTTGGCCTCCCAGAGTGCTAGGATTACAGGCATGAGCCACTACGCCCAGCCTATATGTGTGTTTTAAGTGTACAAGATTACCCATAAAGAATAAGTTTTATCTTGTAGAATTGACTCTAGTAGGGATATAACATACCTGTTCTAAAACCAGATATAAAATTTTTCCTTATTATATCAGTATGCCTTCTAAAGAATGAAAATATAATAATAATTTTGGAATATAATAAAATAATACAGATAAACAGTATTAAATGTTTTTGTATCCTATTTTGGCACAAGAAAATTCTCCCATTTAAAATATGCTCTTTCTTGTCCATCTTAAATCCATTTTGTTTTTGTAGATAAAATAATAATAATGATGCTGATATGACATTTGTATACATAATATCAAGTTTTCTTGGCCTTTATACCACTTTCTTGATTCATATAATGAAACCTGTATATTATTTCCCCCACTAAAAATACATTCTCTTTTATGAAAAGAATCACTTATGTTGTCACAGAAATACAAATCACTGAATCTCTATTTATACCTTTATTGTTATAGGTATTATATAATTAGTTTATTTTTCTTAAATAAAAACAAAAATAAGATTCTAATCATTTAATAAAAAAGATATTTACTACATTATAATTAAAATAATTACTACTAATGTTGATGAGGTTAATTGTTAAAGTGCAAGGATTGTCATTCTTTTCTTCTTCCAAATGAGTATCTCGACTGATTGATGTATAGTGCCAGCATTTTGTACCGTTCTCATCTCACTTGGACTTACCTCCCTGAAGTCATCCTTTTTTCTCGAGAGCTTTTCCTTTCCATATTTTCTAGCAAATCATACCTCATCAATGCTTATTCTCTTCATGACTTTTCTGCTTTATGGTTAGGTAATGACAATGTAAAATGAATTTTCAGGTATCTTAAACCTCAAAAGTAATGTGTGGATTTTGTATTAGGGATCATTGGACACACACTGGAAATGAGTTTATTGATTTATATTTCAGCAAGTTGGGAAGGTCATATTTTGGAAATGTGAGCTGTCTAGAATCTCAAATTTAAACAGATATGGAGTTAGGAATCCATTTCCCCCAATATGAGATTGACTGTAATATAAAATGCTATGCTATGATTTATAATAACTGTGAAACAAAGGATAAAATTTTTCCACATTCTCCTGAAAAATCATAAATACTATAACCAATTTATAGGGTAACTTCCACTGTTATAGAAAAATTTTCCTAGAAACTATTATAGGATAGATAGCCAAAACAAAAAGATTATGTACTGCTGTTCAAAAATGTCTCAATCATCAGTAAGTTTGTAGGATGGTAAGAAATGAAATCATTCTGATATCAAGACACTAATAAAAGGATTAAATATAAACATCAATAATAAATATCATTTATTACCTTAAAAATGAATGCAAGTCATATAAACTCTGTTTTGTGAGTTATTAACATTTTAAAAATAAATATTTAGAATAGGGGCACCCATGCTTTTTCATGATGAAAACTTACTTGTATTTCCCCAAAAGGTTGAGAATGGAGCATGCAGATGTTTATGGAAAGTAGTCTCCTCCCTAGAGAATGACACTACCAGATATTTTCCTGACTGTATAGGAGGTATGGCAAGTCTCAAAGCACATGGATTTATCATGTAAAAATTTTACATAAACTTGCAGGGCACCATTTACTTATGAGATATTTAGAAATAAAGTAATTATTTGTATTGCCTGAATATCAACTATTCACAATCCTCTATTTTGAAAATATACATTAGGAAAATATAATTTTATAATAATCTACTTTTTAAGAAGTGGTATTAGTAAAATAGTTTCATAAAAGATTGCAATTCATTAGATTAATATTAAGATTTTAAATTTTGAATGTGTGTTCATTTTGAAAAGTAATGAGGAGAATTAATGATTAACTTTTAATCTCTATAATACATTTTATTTCCCTTTTAAATCCTTTTATAATTCAATGACTTGTGGTCCAGAAGATGTGCTTTGATTGCTAACATGGGACAATCTGTTTTATTCTAGGAATTCTCAAATATATCCCAAATAGCCAAATCATATCCTATAAGAACTCAAATATTAAGTGTTGAAAACTTTAATTTTAATTTTTTTATGCAGTGGCATCATCACAGCTCATTGCATCCTCCAACTCCTGGCCTTGAGTGATTCTTCTACTTCAGCCTCCCAAGTAGCTGGAACTACAGGTGTGTACCACCACACCTGGCTAAGATTTCTATTTTTATAAAGATGGGGTCTCACCATGTTGCTCAGGCTAGTCTTAAACTCCTGGGCTTAAGTGATCCTCCTGCTTTAGCCTCCTGAGTCACTGGGATTATAGGCATGAGGCACCCCATCTGGCAGGACCAAAATCTTTCAGAGCTCAGAGCCTGTGCTCTTAACCACTATGATGGTTCCACTGATAGATGAGGCAGAGGAAAAGAAAGAGAAGGAGCTTGTGAAGAGGCCACAAGAAGAACAGGAGATGGTGATATTATTATTAATTTTATAATTATTAATACATAATCTTGTTCTGTCTACCTGGAATACCTCATCCCTGGGACACCTTTTCCCATGCTCACTTCTCTGCCTAGGAACTTCCATTTGTTCTTTAAGAACTTGACTCAAATGTCACCTCCTCTGAGGAGCCTTCCACATCCCATCTCCCCAGATCTCCAACCCTCTGGAATCCCACAAAAGTTTGCTCAGATTTCTGTTATAGCCCAAGTTATATTATAAAGTGTTCATTTTCATACTTCCCCCATGTACTAAATTCAGAACTCCTTGAGGGCAAGGACTATGTCTAATTATTCCTTGTGGTTCCAGTGTTTAGCTCAGCTCATTGTAGGTGCTCAAGGAAAGTGAGATTGAATGAATCAATCATCACACCTCGAGGACTCTCTGTCTTACCAGGTACCATGCTAAGAGATGTAAAGTTAAAAAGATCAGGCCTTTGGCCCCCTAAAGTTCATAAATAAATCAAGGATGTGTTCCTGTCTTTCCATTCTAGATTATAGAAACCCAATACAAACTAGCTTAAAAGGAAAAAAAGAATGTGGGCAGGACACAGAATTTATTTGTCCTAGGCAGGTTAATTCCTATTAATAATTTCAGGAATAGCTGAATCTAAGAACCAAGGGTTTCCAACAGTGTTATCCTCCACAGTAGGTCTCAACCAATTGTAGCAAAAATAGAGCTTTTCATGCCAATGGTCCTAGCAAAAGTCCTAGAATTAATTATCAATGATTTTAATTGAGTCACCTGCCCTTCACTGAACTCATTATAGTAACTCTGAATAGGCCTACATCACATGCCTACCTCTAGATTTGGAAGTGGGGTTGACCCCATCCAAATCATATGGATTAAAAGTGAGGGAAGGTTGTTCACCAAAGGAAAATCAAGTTGCTCTTACTAAAAGGAGGAGAAGATATTAGGTAAGCAAAAACCAACTCATGTCCTCCATAGAGGAGATGTCCTATACATCAGTAATTATATGGTAAGGCTAGGAGTGATGCCTGTTTTAAGTGCTTACAGCCAAAGATTAGGTAGGAGAAATGGATCACTTCAAGGACAGCTGTCCACACACACCTTCTAGGAGGAAGCCTATGAACTAGGCCTTTTGGATAGATAAGATTATGGTAGATGAAGATGAGGAGGCCTTTCAGATACGTGGAAAGGCAGGGACAAATGCAAGGAGGTAAGGATGCTTTGGAGGTTTTCCAAGTTTTCTGGGAACTCTTGGGAATTATGTCTGGAACTTTGGTTGGGGGCTTGATCTATACATAGTCTAATAAGTGGTAATCCTTTATGCAGATTTCTTCCATATATGATCTAAAAAAAAAAGTAATTTTGGCAGGAACCCAGAGCAGGATTATTCTTCCCATGTTACTGATGGGGCAAGCGAGGCCTAGTGCAAGAGACGCCTGCTGAGAGTTCACCCTCTTGTGTCCAGAGACAGAACAGCACAAGATGCCCAATTTCTGCCCTCCAGCCCAGGACTGTGCTCCTTTCCCCATCCACAGTACACATAAAATCTGGGGTTGGAAATTACCAGGACAACAACTGTGGCTCAGCACTGGGGCCAGCCTGAGGACACCTTTGGAGGAAGCTGTGGGAACAACCATATAGGCAGAAAGAAAGTATCTGACTTGCATAATGGCTATGAGCAGAGACTCTGCAGTCAGGCCTGGTTTTGATTCTCAGTTTCATGAGTTAAGGTGTTACCTTGGGCAGATTATATCACTTCTCTAAGCCTTAGTTTCCTGATCTATAAACAAGGAAAAGAAGAATACCTATCTTATAGATGGTTCATGAGGTCTGAATGAGGTATTGCATATTCAGAACCTAGCACTGTCTTCCTCATCCAATTTGGTCTCTTCTTCTGGTCTGGTCTAGTCTCCTCTGCCTCGTCCCGTCTGGTATTTTTTTCCTCATCTGGTCTGCTCTCCTCTTCCCTAGCTTGTCTCATCTGGTCTTGTCTACTCATCCAGTCTCTAATTTTTAGATAATTAGAAAATCATTCAATTTTTAAATTAATAATTTAAAGAAATCTAAGTTTAGCTAAAACTCATATTGAAATAGAAAATGAGAGTCCCAGGAACTAGCCTCTATTAGGAACTCTGCTAGGGTATGTTCTAACAGGATTTTTCACTTTAGGGAGCCAGAGTTGATTAAATTAATCATCACTCCAGTACTGACTCCAACTACCACACAGCCTCATCAAGACCTGCAATCAGGCCAGCCTCGGTGGCTCATGCCTATAATCCTAACACTCTGGGAGGCCGAGGCAGGTGGATCACTCAAGGTCAGGCATTTGAAACCAGCCTGAGCAAGAGTGAGATCCTGTCTGTACTATAATAGAAATAAATTAATTGGCCAACTAAAAATATATAGAAAAATTTAGCCGGGCATAGTGGTGCATGCCTGTAGCCCCAGCTACCTGGGAGGCTGAGGCAGAAGGATTACTTGAACCCAGGAGTGTGAGGTTGCTGTGAGCTAGGCTGATGCCATGACACTAGCCTGGGCAACGGAGTGAGACTCTTTCTCTCTCTCAAAAAAAAAGACCTTCAATCCTTGATCTCCCTTCCCAGCCCACTTTCATTTTACCATTCCTCTGCAGTCCAGTTACATTCTACGGTCAATCATTATGATCAGTCTTCTGCAAACTCCCTCAACTCTCTTGTCTCTCTTCATCATATTTGTTTAGCATAACACCTAAACCTGCTATACCTACCATTTTCCACATCTCAGCTAATAAATCTCCGTTCTTCCAGATGCTCAGCAATTTATCTCATAGCACATTCCAATTGATTAGCAAATTCTATCAGTTCCTCTTAAAAAAATATGTCCATAATGCAAACTATTTCCCCAACTTTCAATACTCTTTTGCTGACCCAAGCAAACATCATCTTTTTTCTGAATTATAGTAAGTCCCCTAGACTGACATTCCTCCCTCCCCACTCTCCCAGTCTATTCTCAATACAAAAGCTAGAGTAATCCCTTTAAAAACATAAATCAGATTACATTTCTCCTTTGGTTAAGATATAATTGCAAATTTTCATCTGAATAGAAGCCTCCACTTCCCTGTTCTCTCTCAGGGCTCATCTCCTACTTTCCCTATTTCCCATTCCACTGTAGCCCACCTGTCTTCTTGCCATTCTCAGATCATCCTTACAATGCTCCTAGGTGTCTTTAAACTAGTTCCTTTGGCCTGGAATGCTATTTCCCCTGGAGGCTAGGCTGAGCTGAGGATGGGGAAGGGCTTGTTTTCTCACCTTCTTCAGGTCTTGGTTTAATTATCACCTTTTCAGGGAGATCATTACTAACCATTTAAATTTTATCATCTTGATAACCCACTTTCTTTCCATGATTTTTTTCTCTATTGCATTTACACAATACAACTTATTTTACTTATTTTTTTTATTGTCTAATTCTCTTCATGAGATGTAAATCCACCAGGTGATTTATCAGATGTATTGTTGAATTCTCAGTAACTAGAATAGTGCTTGAACATAGTTTTTGCTTAATATATGTTCGTTGAATATATTATGAATCATCAACAGTGATTATAATTTTCCTTTCTTAAAATTTTAATTATTAAGGAAAATAGTACAGTTGGTTTTTAACAGTCATAATTGGCAAGAACTTGGGCTCTGGAGTCAAAGATCTTGTGTTCACTTTTTGGCTTCCCCAGCTACAAGCTGAATGACCATGAAAATAATAGCAATGTCCACCTCACAGAGTAGTTGTGATATATTAATGGAGATCAAGCCCAAAAGGTGATTTAGATCGTTCCTGGCCAGAGTAAACATTAGTCACTGTTAGCCATTGGTTTTATTAAAGTGTATCTTGATGGGTGGGGAAATGTGCTCTACATCCTGTCTGCTGTATCTCATTAAGTTGGCTACCTGCATGTTAGATATGAAATGCTGTTGCCTCTGGGGACTCCAGAAATATCTGGACTCCTCCAGACTTCCAGACTAAAGGCAGGTATGGAGTAGGTTATGTTTTCTTTGGGGTTGTGTCAAGTGTGTACTGGTCATATCTTAATTTATTCTGCAATTACTCATACTCACCAGTACTTATTGGAAATGTAAATAAAGAATACTATAAATTATGATGAAAGGGATGGGGAGCCATAGGAAAAATAAAGAGGAGCTAGAAATACTCTCCGAAACCTGGGTGAGACCGGAGACTGTGGTAGGTACCAAAGGGGATTCCTTGCTCTAGGGATCCCCTGTGGCCTGTGGGGTTTACACTTTCCATGTGGGTGTGGGCTTGTGACTCAGGCTGAATCACCACCACTTAACCAGTCCAGCTGTTTCCATTTCCAGAGCTGTGAAAACTTCCTTGGTCTCCAGGTTGTCAAAGTAGTCATTTAAGGCGCTTTTAAAATTGTCAAAGCGACTTCTGCCTTAGAAAAGCAAAAAATAAATTCTGCCATTTTTAGAATTATGAATCAACATGGGAGCCCAGTCCTAAATTACAAAAAGTGGAAGAAAATTTACTCTAACTCTCCATTTAGAAACCACTTTTTGCACTAGTACTCTTTTTGATTTAACAGCACATTCTAACATGGAGAAAAAGGAAAGAGGAAAAAAATTAAACACAGTAAGAATGGTAATTTTGCAAAAAGACTTTGGTCACAATTTAGGAGTTGGAAAAGAAGGAATAAAAACTCTTCTAACTTTAGTAGTTCTGTAGGATTGTTAGCATCCATCAATGTATTTAAGTGGAAATCAAGTTATTTAGGAATAATGTATTTTATTACTGTTTGTGAAAGATTTTGCAAGGCAATATATAGTAGAACATTCAAAGTGCTAGAGATGAGTTAGATCAGACTCTGGCTCATTTCCCAGGGAATATAATATTCTATAAAGGAAAGCAGTGTAATCGGTTTCTTATGCTACCCATTCAGGTGCCTCGTGTTTCGTGGAAATTTAAACCAGATCTTAAAAGAGAAATCCACTTAAACTGTAAATGAATAAGAACAGATACTAATAGTAGCTGAATAGTGTTCTTTTGTATAAGAATTTTGAGAGCATGAAATTTATAATTTTTATAGCATTAGTAGAAATAAATTGAAAGTAATGTTGATAGGTTTTTAGACATCTTAATTAAATAAAAAAGGGCCCAATATTACCTCCATACGTAAACATAATCAAATAATCCTGCTCTGATTTAAAGGTTAACCAGATTAAGGAAATGCTAATCACTGTGCTCAGTACAGATATGTGCTCTCTAGATGTTGAATAAGTTAAGTGAAGAAAATTAACTGCAAAGTAAGCTCAGAATTAGATAGGCACAGAAGATTAAGAAGCTAATGAAAATGTCTGAAATCAATGGACAGGTACATTGGCCAATATTAACATTCAAACATTTAATTTAGATGTGCAGTCTTATACTTTCAAAGTTATTTTTTAAAAGGGACATAATTTAGGTAGCTGAGATAAAATTGTTGTCCGAAGAGTTAAAGTAATATATCCTGAAAACTTAAGTATTATCATTTTTATTATTATTATTAATTCTGATTCTTTGCTCTGTAGCATAGGTTCTTAATGGGTTTTGTAACACCAGCGGCCTTTTGGGGTTTGTGAGACATTTTTGGTTTCACAGTAATTAGGGGACTCTATCAGTGAATAGAGGTTGACAGCTGGGGGCACTAGCCATCCTGCAATATAAGGACAGTTTGGCACAAGGAAAACTTTCTCACATAGCTTTGAAATATCTTGCTTGACATTCATATAGTTGAAATACTTACTTCTGATTATCTGAAACTGAAGCTTCATTCTATTTTACCTATAAACAAACAATTATGGTTGCAAGGTTTTAAACTTACTGGATTTTTCAGGAATGCAACTACAGTGTAAAGGGAAGTGTACCTTTATGTTTATTTATTTTTATGATCCTCTAATACTATAGGAATTCAACTGCCTCTCTAGCTTAAGGTCTAAACTAGAACTATCTTAGTGGCCTTTTTCCTGATCTTGTTCCTTGGAGCAACCTTTTCTGTTAAGAAGAAGCAAGGAATCCTGACCCAAGTAAAGGAACGTTTTTCCCAAAGAGGTGCCATAGCCAGCCCCTCCAGGCCTCCTTTCCCTGGTTTTGCTAAATCTTACAAGGACAAAGAGACCTCCCAAGGAGAAGTAATCACAAACTCTTTACCATACCAGCCTTAGGGGAAAGGAAGCAATTTAGAAAGTGAGAAGAATCCACACAGAGGGCACTCTACACAGCAGAGCTTGTAACTCCTTAGTTCTTCCCTGGGAAAGCTCTTCCAACACAATAGCCTACTTTGTCCCTCTATCAGAGGTGAGAAAGAGTGGCCTAGAGCTACTCCTACAGCGTGTGGCCAACACTTAAAATAAATTACCAGAACTACTTTTTTTGGTTTGGTTTGGTTTTGTAAAATAGTTTGGTATAGTTTTCTCAAAAAGAGGAAAGAGCTAGGTAATTATAACCTAATAATGATTGCAGATTTTATATGCACATTTATTACTTGTATGTACAAACTGAACATTTTATTATCTTTCTAGGAAGATAACATTTTTTTTAATTACATGAATTACTATATTAGAAAATATAATCTCCTGGTATGTGTCAGTGTGTTGAATATTTTTTAATATGCTATAACATTTATACATTTTCCACTAAAAAATTTACTAGAGATCGATGCTCTGGAACCATTTCTTTTATTATACATTTTTCTTATCCTTACAATCTGTCTAGATCCATTATTATTGATTTTCAGTAAAAGGGTGATGTGGTGTAATACACACACATGCACGTCCACTGGAAAACATCCTGGGAATGATGTTTTTTTAAATAACTAGTACATTTCACATATCACACCCAAGTGGCTATCCAGAGCTTTACTACTTGGAATATGGTTCATGGAGCAGCAATATTCGCATCACCTAAAGCTTGTTTCAAGTGCAGAGTTACAGGCCCCAGAATCAAAATCTTCATTTTATGAATTTCTTTTTATGGTTTGTATGCACATACAATTTGAGAAGCAAAGATCATGAACAAAGGTCAGCAAACTTTCTGGAAATAGACCAATAGTGAATATTTTAGGTTTTGGGAGCCATTCAGTCTCTGTCTAAACTACTCAACTCTGAAGCAGCACAAAAGCAGTCACAGATAATATGAAAACAAATGGATGTGGCTATAATTCCAATAATATTTTATTTTTGAACTCTGAAATTTAATTTTCACATGTCGCCCAAATGAATTCTTTTTTCAACTCTTTTTCACTACTTAAAAATGTAAAAATCCTTAGTTCAATGTGGGCTGCCAGATTTAGCTTGTGTGCTACAGCTTGATGTCCTCTGATCTATAGCACAGCATATAAGGTGACTTTTTATGCAGAGCTAATAGAACATCTGAAAAGCCAATAGTAGAATTGCAAAAAAGGAATCTAATTTCAAACACTTGTAAACCATATTAATGACAAAATGACAACAAATAAAATAATCATGAAAATAAAAAAGTCCTTTATTGTATACATGTATTAATATATAATATATGTATGTAAATTATGTATGTAAAAAATATCCTTGTAAGATATGTATGTGTGTATATAAAATATATGTGTATAAAATATATGTAATGCATGCATGTAATATGTTTATTATAGAAAATATTAAAAAGTATAAAGAAAAGATTTTAAATTATGTAAATAATTTCCCTTAGAGACATAGTGTTAAACTCTTTCTTACAATGTATTTCTGTATACATACAAACATTACTTTATATACAATTTTATATTCTAATTTTACCAACTAATACTATTTCATAAGCTTTGAATGTATTAATAAATGGGCTTCCAAAAAACATGATTTTAAATGACAGCCTAATATACTCACATAAGGATGTGTCACATTTTATTAGGCCTTGATATTTTAAAAGACCAGTAGAAAACACAAGGATGACTGAAAGTTAAGAGAATGAGTAATGATTGCTCAGTTTAACATGCTAAACCTTAAAAAAGGAGTAGTTGCAGACATGCCTAATTACAGAGTCCAAAAGATGAATAAGGACATCAATTGAAGAATCACCTCCAGGAAGGGTTGACACTTGTATACACAAAGGAAAGAAAACTGGATACATTTTTCATTGCAAAGTTAATGAATGTTTAGAAAAGAATGTTTTCTAAGAAAGTTTAAGATATCGAAAAGTCTTAATTCTTCTGCTGTGTTCTTGAAATACAAAATTGAAGGAAAGCAATTTCAAACCTACTGTAGTCATAATAATTTAGGGCAATAAAAAGTAATTGAGATCATACAGAAAAGCTACTATGATATTCATTGGAAATTACCTGCATGAAGAAAAAATTGGTGTGAATAGTGTGGTCCCTCCTGTTTGAAAATAACAAAAATCTTTATAGAGGTGATCAAAGATAATACAGTTGATCCTTGAACAACACAAGGTAGAACTACAAAAGTCCCTTTATATGTGGACTTTTTCAATAAATATATTTTTTAAAATTTGGGGGATTCACAACAATTTGAAAAAACATATAGACAAACCACATAGACTAGAAAGATCCAAAAAATTAGGAAAAAGTTAGTATGCCATGAATACATAAAATATATGTAGATGTTAGTCTATTTATCATTTACTACCATAAAATATAAATAAGTCTATTATATAAAATTAAAATGTATACAAACTTATGCACACAAATACAGAGGGCACATGGTGCCATTCACAGTCCAGAGAAATGTAAATGAACAGAAAGATGCAGTATTAAAGCATAATTGTATAAAATTAACTGTAGTACATACTGTATTACTGTAATAATTTTATAGCCACCTCCTGTTGCTATTGTAGTGAGCTCAAGTGTTTTCAGTATCTGCTTAAACACCTTGTGACACTAATTATTCACCTGGAGGAGTTCAACTCTCTAGTAAATCGCCTAGGGCAGGAAAAAAGTGATCTCTCAAGGTTCTCCTCTATTTTTTATTGTGTTTAGTGCAATAACTTAAACCTTGAATACCACCATGCCACCCACGCTAAGTTCCATCAGTGATGCTAGAAGTGCTCTCAAGGAGCAGAGAAAAGTCATGACATTACAAGAAAAAGTTGAATTGCTTGATATGGATGGTAAATTGAGGTCTGCAGTTGTGGTTGCCCACCATTTCAGACAGAAGATTAATCTTATAAACAGATCATGAAAACTCATGGTATCAATAAATACAGTACAGTACTATAAATATATTTTCTCCTCCTTATGATTTTCTTAATAACAGTTTCTTTTCTCCAGCTTATGTTTTTGTAAGAATATAGTATATAACACACATAACATTCAAAATGTGTTAGTCTATTGTTTATTTTATTGCTAAGGCTTCTGATCAACAGTAAGCTATTGTTGCAGCAAGTGTTACAGCAGGTGGTTCAGAGGACAAATCGAGGGGCACACGGAGAGTCGAAGAATTGAAGAATATTCTGGGTGGGCTCAGAATATTCTTCACCACCAAATTCTGAGCCCCGTCTACTTGATTTTTCCCACTTTTATTAAGTTGGGGTAGTTTGAGGGGTAGGCTCTCAGGTGGCTAATGCCTGCCAGGTAATAGGTTAGTTGATGGGCCAGGTAATAGGTTAGTATTATGCTGATGCAGTCTTCCTTGAGGGGTGGGGGTCTCAGGTGGCTGAAGCGCCAAGTAATAGATGGGGGTTTTCCTTATAACTATTAGTCATAAAGTTTTGGGGTAATTGAAAATTATATGTAAATTTTCAAGTGTGAGGGGGATCGGTGCCCCTAACCCCCATATTGTTCAAGGGTCAACTGTATATCAAATATTAAAACACAGAATTGAATTTTGTAATTGTGTTGGGTTTTTTTTGTGAAAAGTTGTACCATTGGCAATTCTGACTTTCTTTCATCTATTGTTATGAGTGAAAAAGATGACACCAATATATTTGTTATTTTTAGAAAAACAGTTCATTTTCTTCCAGGTTAGAGAGGGAAAGAACCAAAGGGTGGAATATGAGTTAAATTTTAATCAGTTTTAAATTGTCTAAATTCTAAAAAATGTAATTATTTTATATAATTAAACTTAATTTTAACCTAAGTTGTGTTTCTTCAAAGCTTTCTTTAAATTTCCTGAGTTTGTTGAGAGACAGAGTGTGTGCTTACGTGCATGCATCTCTGTATACCATGTGTTCTTTGATATAAAGTAATTCTTGGGATTCATGCTATGAGGATTGCCTTATAGATGACACATATTTTAATCAAAGATCCTTCAGTGACTGGATAAGCTAATGTCCTACAGTGGTGTCCAAGAAATAGCTGTGAATAGTTCTATAAAAGAGTGGCATTTTATTTATAACAGCAGCATATTATTGGTCGGATTTAACTTTAGTCACAACTTGGTTAGAGTCTACTTATAAAAGATGTGAAAGTTGTCAGAACCAAAATAATTCATTTGTGCTAAAAGAAAAATTGGAAAAATGGCATAGAGGAAGGCCAAGAAAGGAGGGTTCTGTTGCACAAATGCCTCATAAAACTACCACATAAGACGATGAGCTCTGTCTGGGGAATGGACATACTTGAAGCTCTGACTTGGGTGGAGCAAAGGCATTATATGTACCCTAAACATTTGTACTCCTGTAATATGCTGAAATTAAAAAAAAAAAAAGACTGAAAAAACCTCACAACCAAAGGCAGTCACAACCTTACACAAAAAATACTTCTGCCAGAACACCTACGACGCAAATGCCTGTCCAAACCTTGGACTTATGCCACACTTTTTATTGATCCTTGTAGCCAAAGATAATTATCTCAAAACGATTATGTAATCCTCTTCCTTGTTCCTTTCCCTCCTTTTACCTGCCAGAATATGCACATAGTTTACTATGACACACAGATTCACATTGCAATGCCTATTCCAGAGTAAACATCATTTTCTTTTACAAAGTTTCCCTTTCTGTTTGTTATTGAAGTTGACAAAGAAGATAGCAAATTACATAAGCTACTGTCCTGGTTTTGAAGAGAGACATCTAAACACAGTTATAAGAATAAGTGAAGTGAATATGACCAATTTATATTTTTAGCTTACATAGATCCTAAAATTGCATTTTCATTATATATTTTTTTCTTTCCCTAAAGATTACTAACAACTGATTGGAAGCCCTTTAAAATAGCAAGTGCTTCTCAAGTGATAAATTATTTCAAAACAGTTATTTAAAGAATAGGGTGAATGGCAAATAGAATGCTACTCATATGACATGAACATTTAAAGTTTTTCTTGAAATAAAATATGCCTCACTACACTTAGGGTGTATTTCCAGTATACAGGCATTATAATTATTATCTATAAAAGTAAAGTCTTTTTTGAAGAGCAGATCTTTGATATCTACTTGTAGGAGCAAAGAGCAAAGCTTCCCCCTTCATCTTGTGAAGGATTGCTGAAAATGAACTAACCAAACCAGATTAACAGGAGAGACAGGCTGACAGATTTATTTAATTTACATAGAGAATTACAGAATGATTACCCAATAACCCAATAAGGCACAGATGCATCCCCCCTTCTTCATAGAGGAAGGGGAATTGGGGGAAATGTGACAATTTGAAGGATGGGAAATGAATAGGCCTAATTCTCAGACAATGGTTACAAAATAATTTTCTTTGGCAGTTGAATGAGATGGAGAGCAAACAATGATTTAGGATGATGTTCATCTGGGCTCTAGGTGTGGTGCTTAATTTTCAGTCTCTCCCTCAGTGATAGGAATTTTAATCTTCTCTTGTTAATGAAACTTTAGGGAAGGCAATTGTGTTCTTCTTTGGCAGGTCTGGTTTCTAGGTAGATAAGGGAACTTCAGAGAAAAGCTTCACCCAGTACTTGGGAGAGACAGGATTGAAAGACGGAGGGGTGGGGTGGGTTTGAGAGACCTTGAGGCTGCTTCATGTCAAAGTGGCATATTTCTGGGTTACGTTTCCTGAGCTCCAACATAGTCAAGTTTTCAACCAATTGCAGGATTTTCTGATTCAAGGAACAAACATACTGATGTAAAGATGAACATCTGAAATATACCAGGGTCTGTTGCTAACATTTTGTTCCTTTGGATTTTCTTCTCCTAAATGGAAAAAACCAAAACATAGTAAGTGTGGAAAAGCCAAATTTAAGTTTTACTGTGATGAATGGATTTTTTTTTTTTTGCTGTAAAAGATTTTTTCTCTTAATATGTCATATCTTGATTGTATATTTTCCAAAGCACTTTCTAGCCACATCTCCTAGTGAAGTGAAATCTTTCTAATGCAATAAAAGGTTAGAGTCTACCTTCTCTTTTTGAAATCAATATGATACTAATAACCTTAATGGTAATACATTCTTATCTAATAAAGAAAAATATTTACAAATATGAGAAACGCAGTTTTGAAACATTTGCATTAATTTTGAACTGAATTAGCATTTTGTGGGTTTTACATAAAGGCAGCAGTTTGACTCAGGACTTGCTGATAAATATATTTTTGCTGAGGAACAGGGAAGAGAGAGGGAGAGTGAATGCTGCATTTTTCCCTTGGCCCCCAAAAAGTTCTAGTTTCACAAAGGGATACATCAAAAGGCAAACATGCGATGGTTGCTTTAAATCTTTCATTGCAATATAACAATGAAATAAATAGTAATTAGGTACCTACCAATTTTCTCCAAAGCAAACAAAAAAAGTGTAAATAGGAAATTAACTCTGCCTATACTTATATAGCTTTTCAAATCATGTTATTAATAGAAGTGCCTCTCATTCAGTGTTCAAGAAATTTTAAAATAACAGCAATTATTTTCATTTTAAGAAAAGGTTTCCTTTCTCCCCTGCCTCACCTCAAGTATTTAACATGAAAGAATGGGCTTTCATATACAGTAATTTTATACTTAATGTGAAACAGCAATAATTAACCATCAATTTGGCATTTCTGTTTACAGTTGCTACAATTATTTTTTCTATTTCACCAGCTATTATCCAATATTGTCATGAAACAGAGACTGTAAATTTTAGGTAGCAAAGATTCTGAAACCAATTATAACCCAAAGAAATATAAAGCATGGCATTATACTAAAGTTCTGAGCCTAGTACACTAAAAAATCTAGGAAAAGGAAATCTAGGAAATCTAGGAAAAGTTATCTACTGTTTTACAGAAGCAATAAAGACCTACAAGAACTTATTTTTTGTTTGCATTATATAATAATGCAGTGTGGAACTGTGGCATCTGCTAATTGCAGCAGACTTGCACTGTATTTATCCCTGCCTGCCTACATCCTGGATCCTTCCCCTAACAATCTACTCCCCTATACTATGTATTGTGGATATGAGTCCAAGTCATTCCAGATAATCCAGGGAACCGTTATTGTGATGCACTGGTGTGAAGTATGAGATATAAAAGACTCCCTTTCAAACTTCATCAAAGTTCTGCTATAGAAGAAATTTGACAGACAAATTTTCATACTTCTTGTACACAAAATATGCTCATCTCCAAGCCCTTCAGGGAATCCTTTAACCTTTCTACAGTCCATAGGACCACATCCAGCTTCTGCAGTTCCTTCAGGGAATCCTTTAACCTTTCTACAGTCCATAGGACCACATCCAGCTTCTGCAGTTTCTCCACTGCCACCTCTACCTTCTCCTGCCTGGCCACCAGGTTCTTGAACATCTGAATAAAATGCTTTGGTATTGGCTATTTTGCTGCAATAACGGGATTCTTTACACCTATCTGTTATAGCAATGCTGGAAGCAGGGAAGGATTCTGATGAGCAATTTGTTTCATCTGTTGATGTTGAGGCTGATTAGGTAAAAAGTCAAGGTGATGTTCTCCAGAACTTGTAGTTGTTGCTGTCATAGCTGCAGCCGCTGCACCCACTGCTGAAGACTGAGGAGCCTCAGTACTAGCTGCTGGAGGGGGGTCAACCACAGCCTGATTTTTTTCTACTCCCAGGGATTCCAATGAAATATACTCCACTGCTCTGTGGGGTGTGTTGAAAATGGCTCTCAGGGCTGCAATTACATTCTTTTGTTTACAGCCCACTGGCGTGATCTCAGCTACCATATTGTCATAGGACTGACCTGTCACAAGTGCACTTGTTGCATCTTCAAAAAGGTGTGACAGAGAAGAATCTCTTGAGGTACTGTCAGTTGATGCTGGGAACATAGCCACTGGTGTCTCTGCTGGCTTTTCTGGTTTCTCTTGTTTAGTTGCACTAGCATGCTCAGGTCCAGAAGATTCTGTCGTTGATGCTGGAAGGATAGATTACAGTGTGGAAGTGGGAGCCAAAGCAGGGCTAGGGGTTGGGAGTTGGAGGCCTGAGCCACAGCTGTTGCTGTGGAGGAACTAACTGCGGTATTTGATTGCTGAGTTGTAGCTGGTGCTGGTGTTGTCACTGCTTTGGTTTTGTCACCATAGCCAACACAAAGTTTTTCTCATCAATTTGTTATTCTTTGAGAGCAGTATCATCACTGAAGTGACCCCAGTGATCCCCAGCTCCTAGTGTTCATGCCATTGTGTGATCCTCTCTGAGTGCCAGTGGCACACATGACTGACTTCTAACAGGTAGACTAGGGCAAAGTGATGTGATGTATATACATGTGTACATAACTATGTGATATCAGATTGTAATGGTTATCTTGTTAGAGTCTCTCCCTCGTTCACTGTGAGAACACCAGAGGCCATGTTGGGGAACCCCACATGACAAGAATCTATGGAGGACTTCTAAGATTGAGGGCAGCCTCCAAGTAACAGGCTGTGAGAAACTGGAGCCCTCAGTACTACAGTTACAAGAAGCTGAATGTACCAGAAACTTGGGTAAGCTTGGAAACAGACCCTTCTCTGGAAGAGCCTGAGATGAGACATCAGCTCTAGCAGATACTGATTGCCACCTTGCCGAGATGCTAAGCAGAGGAGCCAGAGGAGCCATGCCAGACTCCTCCCCCAGAAACTAAGATAATAAATATGTTGTTTTAAGTCACTGAGTTTGTGGTAATGTTGTTCTCCAGTAATAATCAATGTATCTAGAAAACCATGGTTCGTGTGTTCAGTATTTCTGAGTTTGACATAAAAAGAATATTGATAATGTATTTTTTAAAAGAAATACATGATCAAAGCAAGCTATTGAGAAGTAAATGTTTGTAAAATAGGTGAACGAGAAGAGTAGGTCTCTAAATGGACAGAGGGAAATGATTATAGACCATATCATAAATCTTGATATGAAAGTTATGGGCTATTGGTTTCTTAGTTTTGTTTGAGTTTTTTAAAATTTGCTTTTTAAAAAATTAAGGGCCGATAAATGAGCAGTGAAATAAAAAAAAATAGTTTCGCTATAACAGGGAAAAGAATGTTAAGGAGATAGTAGAATGAATAGGAGTTTTTTTTAGCATTTTTTTAATATGAAGACTTGAGTACATTTATTCATTTATTTAAGAAGAGCAACTGAAAGAAAGAAGAAACAATTGGTAATGTAAACTTTCTAAGATGTGGAAGCAAAAAGAGTTCAACCTATAGCTAGAAATACTGATGGCAGGTAAAGGAGGGATACCACATCTAATTTAACTGACAGCAATATGTGCAGGAGAGGAAAGTGTATATGCAGTAAGCTTCTAGTTTTTTTTTTTTTTTCCCCTGTGAAATAGACATCAGTTTATCTGCTATGACTTAGGAAAGATTTTTGGGAGGGGTAGATTACACATTTAAAAATACAAGTTTTAGAAAAAATACTCAGAAAAGTGAGGCCATGAATTCAACAGCAAAACTTCCTAAATTTGCTGGGCAGCAAAGAGGGCCCAAGTGAGTTAGTGTTTATATCTTTAGTATACATCCATCTTCCCTGCTATGACTTTTTGGACCAGCACCTTGCTACTGTGGGTATAGACACAGAGAAAGCAGGTAATCAGGGTTAGGGTATTGGCAATAGCATTAATGAAATAGGGAAATCTTAGAATCTAAGCAGGATAAGGAGGAAGTAAAGAGAGGCTGAAGGCTTAGAAGAAAGTCAAAAGGTAAGTAATCTAAATGTCCTGACAAGATGTAACAAGAGTTGCAAACTATAGCCTACAAGCCAAATCTGGCCCTGCATTTGTATAAGCCACAGCTAAAAAAGTATTTGACATTTATATATTTTTTTTTAATTTCAGCATATTACAGGGGTACACTGACATTTCTAAATGGTTGAAAAAAACCAGACATATATTTTGTGATGTGTAAAAATTATACAAAATTCAAGCTTAAGTGTCCATAAAGTTTTACATATTCTTAACAAAATCATGCCAATTTGCTTGCTTATTGTCTTTGGCTGGTTTTACACCATAATGACAGACTTGATTAGTCAATGGAGATGCGACGGGGTGGAAAACCTATAATATTTACTATCTGGCCCCTGAGTTTTTGCCCACAGGTGGTTACAAAATTAATGCTTTTGAAAATAGAGCAATTTTGTGGTAATGATATCTAGGTTGTGACCATGAGATCCAAATTTAAGGGTTTAGGGAGGTCAAAGAACTGAAAGTGTTGTTAGATGAGTAAGTAATTTGAATATTGAAGTCACTTAGAGTGACACAAGTGTTGAAGTCTTTGGAGGTAATTAGGGAGTTCTAAGCAGCATCAATGGGAAGAGAGTGGTCAGTTTAAAAGGTGGAAGATCCAAAGTAGTAGAGTCTTTGTAAAGGAGTATGAGTAATTGTTTTTGAGAAAGATGGATATTGAACATGATGCAGCCTTGTGACTGCTGTCCCAGCTACACTAGATCAGAATGGTAGGAAACCCAGTGTCCTGTTGGAAGGAGGCAAGACAAACTTCGAGGCTTTATTCTCAAAAAACAAAAAAAATTCTCTAAAAGAAAAAATAAAAACCTTAATTTTTAGATAAAATTGTGGTCAGATAAGGAGTGTGTGTTATTGCTAAATATAGATTAAATATCCTTATCTAAAATACTTGGGATCAGAAGTGTTTTGAATTTCAGATTTTTTTAGATTTTAGAATATTTGCTTTGGATTTACCATTTTGGCATCCGTAATCTGAAAATCTGAGATCCAAAATGCTCCAGTGAGCATTTCCTTTAAGCATTGTGTTGGTGCTCAAAAAGATTTTAGATTTTTAGATTAGGAATACTCAACCTGCATAATTTTAAGTGATCATCATATTTATATTTAGAGCAGAATATGATGATTTAACAAGATTTTCTTTTCAAAATTTATCTATATTGGCTCATTTTGAATATTATAATACCAAAAAATTTAAGTTAAAAATGTATATCTCATATCATGATTATTAATTTTAGCTGCTTTATTGAGGTATAATTGACATACAATAAAATATACATATTTAAAGTATAATTTGATACATATTGGCACAAGTATACATTTATGAAATCATCACTATCAAGATTGTGAAAATATCCATCATCTCCAAATTTTGTGTTCATTAATCTCTAATAATAAAATTACTCATTGTGATGAGTAAATGCCTAGGTTTTTAATGGTAATGTCACCTATCAAATAATATAAATTTATCCAGAATAAATATCATTTTCTCAACATTTAAGTAGTGCATATATTTCAAAAATCTTTTTTATAGAGAAACAAATTCTTAAAAAGTTTTAAGATAATAGATCTTATAAAAATATTCTCTGCAGATTTAATTCTTCAGCAATTTTCAAAAGC
This sequence comes from Microcebus murinus, assembly GCF_040939455.1. NCBI lineage: Eukaryota > Metazoa > Chordata > Mammalia > Primates > Cheirogaleidae > Microcebus > Microcebus murinus. The sequence goes on from NC_134112.1 coordinate 53,925,302, forward strand.
ATTTTATATTCCTTTATATTCTGACCATGTTGAGAATGTGTTAAGACTATTCTGATATTGTGAGATATTAGCTTTCTTTTATTCTGAGAAGGTATATTGTCTTTCTGCAAAGGTCATTCATTTCATTAATGAGAATGGAGTGGTGTTGGGTTGCCTGGTACCCACATCTTGTCAACAGTATGCAGGAGACATTCTGTATCTATAGCAATGCCTCTGAAAATATGAACCATTAGGAATAATACTAGAGCTAAACTATTTAAATCCTGAAAAATCAACTTTGCTTTTTATGATGTTATTTTCAAAATTACTGGATAGGAGTAGTTCTTAAGATAAAAAATTCATTGTTCAAATGGTAGAAATTAGAAAAAAAACTAAGATACTTGCAGACCTTCATTCAGATCTTTTCAGACCTCAAAAATTGAAATAAGAAAACTTATTTAAATATTTTAATATGCTAATGTTAACATGAAAAAAATTTGGAAAAAATATTTATATATAAAATATATTTATATATATTATATATATAAAATATAAAAATATTTACATATAAAAGCTTTGAATATAATCATATGAATTTAAAAATATTTATTCTACTTAAGCTTACTTATTATAGGCATCTTACTGATGCTAGAAAATAACTCTCAAGAAAAGTTACATGTTTTGAGCAAGGGTACCACCCAAATACATGGTATCAAGGCAGGATTCAAAACAGGCCCTTTTACTCTAAATATTGGTTTGACAATTTTTTTTTTGCAGGTAAAAATACTACTATAGATATTTGTAGATAGTTGAAATATAAGAAATTAGTGTTTAATATTATAAATTATAATTAAATATAGTCAATTTTTGATTAATTATATCTTCTTAACTTTTTGACTTCTAGTAAACATTTAGAGTTGTTTTGGTTGAAAACATAGATTTCTGAGGGAAGAGCTTTCTAGGCAGAGGAAGAGGCAAGTACAGAGGCTCTGAAGTAGTATTATGCTTAGCCAGGTTGAAGACAAAAAAGGAAGTTACTGTGGCTTGAGAAGGGTAAGGGGGAAGGAAAATGACAGATAAGATTGAAAATACAGCAGAGGCCTGGATCAAGAAAGACCTCATAGACCACTATAGGGATTTGACTTTTATTCTAAATGATATTAAGCAGAAGAGCATTTGTGGAAAGGGAACTACACATTTCCACTAACTGAGTTGGAGGAAGTAGGTTTACAGATGGAGTGTGTAAAGGGCAAGCTAGAACCCAAAATGTCTGCTTTGAACATGTTAAAGTACAGATGATTATTAAACATCCATGTGGAGATGTCTAGAAGGCAATTGGAGATAACAATCTGGAATTTAGTAGAGGGGCTGAGTGGTTAAGTTCACTGATGTAGGTTCAGGATCTTCAGCTCTTAGATGTTATGAAAAGCCATGGTCTTGGATGAGATTACTAGAGGGTGTATCAGTCAGGGTTCACTCAAAGAGGCAATAGCTCTAGAAGATAAATATGGATTTGTTACATGGATTTGACTTTATACATATGTGGAAACTGGTTAATAAGTCTCTGTAAGGCTGTAGTCTTTATGCCTAATAATGGAATTTGAAGTGCACTGGGTGGGTAGTCAAGAGAAGAAGGATGTGAAATGAAGAGAGAAAAAACAAGCTGAAACCCACAAGCATAAACAATGAACAAGAACCCAATGAGGAAAGACTAAGACCAGTGTCAGCTCTTATTGCCTCTGACCTTGGTGAGGTGGGTGTCCTGCAGAAGCTGGAGCCCTTAGTCAGGGAGTTAAAGACACACACTTTACCTGGGAGACAGAGAAGCTGAGGGAGGTTCCTTTGAAGGTGGAGTAGTTGGGGCCCTGGAAGTTGCAGCTGAAACCAACAAATAAGCACCTTGTGTGTGTTACAAAATAACTGCTGTTTCTTTCCCACCCTCCATATTTCCCAAGAACCTCCCTTTTGACTCAATCTAACAGAAAACAGGGAAGAAAGAGAATTCTGGGAAAGACAGTTCAGTTTAGCCAAGTCAATACATTGCATATCCACTATACTGGGTGAGTATAGATGGAGAATAGATGCAGTCTTAGGTCTAAATCCTGTGGCACTAAAAAATTTAGAGGTCAGGAACATGAAGCCTTCTAGGAAGTGTCCTTAAAAGCAGAGAGCACATCTGTCTTAGTCTGTTTTCTGCTGCTGTTAACAGAATATCACAGTCTTGGTAATTTATTAATAATAGCTTATTTGGCTCATGTCTCCAGAGGCAGGGAAATCCGAGGTTGAGAAACCACATCTAATGAGGGCCTTCTTGCTGCCTCCTAACTTGGGGGAAGGCATTATATGATGAGAAACTGTGTGTATGAGACAGAGAGAGGAAATCAGGATGAACATCAGGAGCCCACTTCCAAAATAACAGCATTAGTCCCCCCGTGAGGGCAGAACCCTCCTGACCTAATCACCTCTAAAAGGTCTCACCTCTTAATACCCTCACAATGGTAATTAAACTTCAACATGAGTTTTGGAGAGATATTCAAGCCATAGAAATACATTTCTTTATTAATTTCTAATTATTACTGGCTGCACAAAGGATATGATAGCTGGAGTTTGGACTGTGAGCTGGAGATCACCTATTGAGGATAGATGAATTAGAAGATAGTGTTTATATCAGTAATGATCATTACTGTGCCATATCAGCATTGGATTAAATGTTGGACTATGTTTACAAGAAAAAGAAGTCAAATTTGTCATATTTAGATCACTGTTGTTTTTGGTTTTCTACTACCTACAGCCAAATAAAATTCTAACCTACAGAATAGATTCAGGAGAAAATGAAAGGTGAACAAATGAAGACAGAATACAGACAACATTTTGAAGAAATTTAACTACAAATTGGAACCTAAATATGAGTCTTTACCTGAAAGATAAGTGAGATTAGAGGAAGATTTATTTTTATGATGGAAAATATTACATTTTTCTATGTGGTTGGGTGAGTATCCAATAGAGTAAATTTATTTGATCTTGTAGAAAAGAAATTAATTTAAGGAATTATATACTGAATAGTGGGAAACATGAAAACTTCTAGGAGAAATATTTAACTTGACTGCTTATTTATAAAGGAGAAAATTTATATTTGAATTATTCTTATCCATGTCAATGTTAATATTTTATAGTTTAAAAATTATACAAAATAGCATTCTAGGAATTTAAATACTTAGGTAATCAAAAAGGAATAGATAAAAGGCAATGTTTTTAATGCTGTAAATCATACTTCATTGAAAATAATTGGTAAAGTAGACTCTTTTATTATAAAACTTACATCATTCAGAAAATCTTTAGCTTAATTTTCTCCATTATTTTGTAAAACATAATGTTGTTTCTTATATTTTAGTTCGACATAACTCTTACCAAGTTTATTGTAGAAACACTAAGCACTAATTAGTTTTTCTTGCTCAGCTATTAAAAAATTTCATTCAGTGCAGTGTTTATTGCAATTCCATTTTTATACCTTTTCTTAACAATGATAAGTAATCCACCTTCAGATCATTAAGCAGTGCATTAAAATTCTCCTGCAATTAATTTTAGGCATAGCTCTATGCACATACACTACTTTATCCTTGGAAACCTGATAATTTCTTAGCCCCAGATAATACAAAGTGAAATCCTAGGCTGGAAATATTCTTTCTGCTTAGATATTTGGAGAAAGACATTGCTTTATTTTGTTTTTATCTTTTGGTAAGCAAGTAGAATGTGGTTGGGATTTAGAGAAGGTGAATTTTTGTACATATTTTTGCATCATTTATTTACTGTTATGAACATGTGATTATATAAAAAGGATATGTAGCAATTACAACATTGTCTCAGTAATAGTAATATTAGAGATGCTTTAGGTATGAGACATAATAGTCACAGATCAGGGCTGATTAGAGTCCTCCAAATTATCAATTTTTCAACTGGTTTTACTAAATTTTAAGCAACACATTTTCAAAAAACAGCCATTTTTATTTATCACCTGTGTTACTGCCACATTTATGGTCATCTTTTAAAAAATTTAAGCTGTTAAGAAGTATGTTTTAAACAGAAGTCACTGTTTTTAAATCTTAAATGCTCTACCAAGAACATTTAAATCCTTTCCTCCTTCACTGACAAGATCCATTCTATAAACTGTGAAAAGTGGCTATGTTCAGAACATAAAGTGTCACATTATCACTTGATAAAGCACATTCTTTATTTTGTAAGAGGAAACAAATAGTGAGCACAAATAACCTTGTAACTATAGTTTCCTTGACAACTGAAAACATGTAGTACCAGTCCTGGCCTCCACATGGTGCTAGTGTTATGTCTTCGGACATAACAAGCCAGAACTACCTGGTAAGGCAAAATAACTGCTCATATTGCCCATCAAATGTAACCCCAATAATAAAATGATAGATTCAAATGAAAAAGCACTATACTTGAAATCCTGCCTTAGATATAGTCTAGCTCATGTAAAAAATACTTTTTCAAAATCATTTGTGGAAGTTACAGTGTAGCTGAAAAAAGGGTGACACAAAATAATAAGTTAAGATTCCTTGTTTTATCTTTGGGATCTCATCAATAGGTTCAATATCACATTCTCTTTTCCCCCATGCATTATTTTCTCTCCTTCATGGATGGTTACTTGGAATGGTGTTAAGGAAAGGAAGTCCTTGGGGAGAAAGAGCCTTCATAGGACTTCTGCCAGGTTTTTTCCTTAGTTATTGTGAGTACTTTGAACTCTCAAATTCATTTTCAAAGCCAAAGTATAATTTATTTTGAATACAATGATTTTCTGTCTTAGTCTTTACAACTCTAAAGTTAGTATTTGTTTTTATTTATTTTTAATGTGAAACAGGTATATTCATTGAGTTGATGTTAGCTTTATGTGATATGTAATTTTGTATCCATCTGCCAATTGTATGACAATAGAAAATACTTTCAAACATAACAAAATATTTGGCCATTTTGCTTAGTTTCTTGCCAACTGACTAATTCATAAATCATTTTGATGTACAGTGCTAGGTATTGAAAGTCCTAGTAACATATTACAACAAATTCACCATTGGTTCCACAAATGGTTTGGTTTGGTCTAAATCATTCCTCTTCTTTTATGATGTTTCACCTTCACTTTATGCTGACACATTGACTATTCATCCTCTATCAAGACAAAGTGAACAATTAAGTTCTCCAAATAATTAAAATGAAGAAACTAATTTTTGGTCTTTAAGTATCTTAAGCCCATATAGATCACCTTGCAAATAATACACACTTGATAAATATTTACTAAATATATCACTCCATGACAACTAGTTTGGTTCTGGCTTTGGCTGTGGTAGTTAAAATAAAATGATGGAGATTATACACAAAATGTAAAAAACCTCAAGACTTGAAATAAAGAAGAAAAAATTTTAAAAAATAATTATCTTGAATTATCACTTACATTTCTGTCTTCCTTATTCCCTCCTTCCCTCCCTTCCTTTTTTTAAGTAAGCAATTCAGAAACTGACCTTGAAAAAAATAGATCATTTATTGCCAGGTTGAAAAAAAAAGTATGGGTGGCCTTAAAGTCTAGGATAAGATTAAAGAAACCAGTGGATAGTTAACTTCTTTACTGCAGTTTATGGCATTTATTATTGTTCTCACACTGAGTCCATTTCTTAAGTGGACAGAGTTTAAAACGCCATCTTTAGTTTAGATACATTAGTGGGAAGATTGTTTGAAAATGTTGGAATCTTTTGGACAAAACAATATAAACATCAGTAACTATTTGTAAGTGATTTATTACCCTTAAATCCTTTCTTTCTTCTTTTGTAACCATAACTAGAAATATACATCTCTTCATGTGTGTATGTATTTATGTATATTTACACATATATATTTCCAGAAATAAGAATGACTATAATTACCTGAGAAATTTTTTAAAAATATTTAGTTTCTTAGTTCTTTTAGAAATTTGTTCTTTAATAATTTTGCCTACTGTATTTAGCTCCAGTGTTGTGCCTGATTGCCAAGCTAAGTAGTCTCTAGTCAAAACCCAACAGTCTACAAGGGCCAGTATTTAATCAGCTAACCAAATCACTAAAATTTGTGCAGCTGGTCACTCTATAAACACAAAATTGCATACAGTGTGCTCCGCCATCAGACACAACCTGGGATGTCTGGCAAATTCAATCACAGAAGCTGACTGTTGACTGAATCACCAACTCCCTTAAAAGATTTTTATTTTAAGTGTGTATATAGTTCATTGTTAACATTTATTAAAGGTAGCTTTCTGCTTGTATAGTATTTGGAAGAACCATTGTGAAGTCTTGCATAAATAATTTTCTCCGAAAAGGTAAATGTAATGATTAGAACACAGACCCTGGTGTCTGGGTTTGACATGGCCATTGTGCCACTTACTGGTTTTTCACCTTAGGCAAGTTACTTAGCATCTGTGTCCTAGATTCCCCTTATGGGGAAGTAGCAATAAAAATGGTACCTATTGCATAGGGCTGTTTTCTGGGTTTAACTGAATCATATATGAATATGTCTTGCATGGTGCCTAACATATAGAAAATAACAAATTAACAGTAATCATTGCTTTTGCTCCTTTTAAAGTAGAATCACTTTGAAGTACAGTGTTAGGTATTGAAAGTACTACCAACACATTACAACAAATTCACCATTGGTGCCACAAATAATTCACAAATATATTACAACAGACACAGAAACCAATAAGGTATGTTATGGAAGTTTCTGTTACATTTTTTTAGGCAACTGATTGGAGCTCTGCCTTTCTTTAGGAATTCCCTATAACCCATAAGGAAGAGTATAGGGAAACCTCCTAGAACCTACAAATTGAAGGATTTTCAGAATTAATTACACCCATAATAATTTATTTTGTTGTAAAAAGGACATGAGAATCATCACTGCTCTTTGATTAAAATTCATTAAAACTAGCACCTGTCTCAAGATGCTGCTTCTGCTTTTCTTTATTATCAAAGCCCTAAAAGAAAATGTGAATATACCTAGTATAAGTAAAAAACAAAGAATTTGAAAACTTTATAAAAGAGCAATTTTGCACAAATTTTATGAATTGTTTTGGTTTTTAGGATAGCTGATCAAAATATAAAAATACAAAGCTAATTTATTGAGTTGTTATCGATCTACATGATGACATCAGAATGGCATCAGTCAAATCTCTTTCAGGCAGGTGAATGGATTGGATCCTGGATGGTAAAAATTGATGGGATTCCATTCGTTGGGTCTATTCTCAGTAGCATACAAATCAGGAGTAATTTAGTTATCTATTTGTCCTCATCTTCTTGAATTACTGAATGTGGGAAACAGTCAATCCAGATGTTGAATCCCTTACAGATTCTCTGATACAAGGCATTCGAACTCAATGACCAATAAGAGCATCAGGAATCTTGGCTTGAAAAACCCAGCACCAGCGCTGGTGACAGCAGCAGGTCATACTGGGGGGACAGTTGAGGTGCTCCAGATTGGAGATCATTGGGCTAGCAGAGTAGAAGAAGGATTGGATTAGTGAAGCTGCAATGCCATAACCACCATAGAGAAATTCTGTCTTCAGTTCTAAAAAGGATCATCATCATTGCTATTGTGGTACTTTGATTTATTAGTGGTCTTATTCATAATGTTCTTGAGGTGTGGTACCATGTTGTTTACCTATACATGATGCATATGACATTATTTTGTGTAAATGTTCAATTGGAAAAATTGAGTATACTTCACCTCTTTTTAAAAGTTGACACAGAAATCACTTTACCTCTTACTGGGTTATCTCCCCACCTGTATTAATAACTTCTTCTTAAGTTTTAGTGACAGATAGGAATACAGTATCAATAACTTGTTGACGCTATATGTTTATCCAAAATCATGTTTCCCAAAGCCTGTCTTATTCAGGAGAGGCTATGTTATGCTGTGGTAACAAATAAACTAAGTAGCTTAATATATAATAATATGTTTAGTTCCTACTCAAATAAAGTCTGTTGTGGGTCTGAATCACTTTCCAGGGCAAACGTCCCCACTGTGGCAATTCAATAAACCAAGATGTTTTAATCTCGTGGTTCCACCATTTCAAGGTAAATTCTCCTCCATTGCTACGGAAAAGACTTGAGAAAGACAAAAGGATTTCATAGGAATATTTCACTGCTTCAGCCCAGATGTGATACACATCACTTTTGCTTATATTTATTTGATCAGAATTAGTCAAATGACTTTACATGACTGCCAAGGGGCTGGTAAGTATGGTCTTCTCATATGCCCAGAAAGGAATGTTGATGATATTGGTGAGTACTGTCTCCCATAGTATGCAAGATAATTTTAAGTGGTAGAGAGATAAACTTTGACATTTTTTGTTTGCTTTATTATGCCTTTGAAAAACGTAAGTAGCATATCAAGCCTATGGGGAAAGGGTTTCCATTTTATGCAAATTTAAGTTACAGTTTAATTGTAGATATTATGCATTATAAGAAAAATGGTAAATGTGGCAAACAGATGCCTAATGGTTGGGTAACACTGGCCTAAAGGAATATCAGTAAAATTTAAATTTTAGCATGTAAAATTTCAGGCACACTGGGAACATGGGGTGGGACGTAGGAATCTGCTCTTTTAACAAGTATCCCATGTTATTCAGCAGTGGATAGTCTGGGACCATATACTGAGAAGAATTGTTCTAGAGTCCAGTTGCTCTTTTGTTGTTAAAATTGGCAAACCAGTGACAGAAGGTGTCATGGGGAAACCTGGAACTCCTGATGAGTACTCAGTTTTTCTTTTTGTTCTCCCTTACTGCTAGATTGAGATTATTCTTCATACAATGATGTAAGACTAGCAGCAATGGGAGATTTGAGAATAAAACCCTTGACATGGCAAGCAATACCTTCAGAACTGGCATTTCTCTTCTCATCTGGTTTTCCATATTGTCTGATACTGTTCAAACTAGTACAAATCAAATACAATAATATCACCAGATATCGTTGTTAATCCCAAAGCTCTTTAGCTCACTAAAGCTTTTCACTTACTGTTGATGGTAAGTCTGGGTTGGTTTGTTTAGTTTTTCCATTTCCATGTTTCCTAAGGGGATCCTAGCATCTCTCCCAAGTAGTGTGATTTTGATGGTCTGATTTGTCCATAATATTCTTGGTTTGTATGTGATTATTAATAGAAGCCTCTTTTACTCTCAAAAAAAAAATCCTTGTTTGGTTGACAAATTATATGGTGACCCTGCTCCTGAGGATTTTTCTTGTTTTATTTTTTGATATGAATGACTAATTGGTTCCAAAGGCTCTTTACTCCAATGCTCATGGCTAAATCTACATGGGGAACCTGAGGCTACGGATAGATCTAGATGTTTAGCTTTCTTAATAGTCACTTTTTGGTATCATTTATATGTTTTCTGTAGGATAAAGAGAAAGAAGGACATAAAGAGTAATTAAAGGAAGTAAGTAATGACATTGATGACTAACAAATAAACCAAAGCACATTCTGGGAAACTCAAAGAACCCATTATTCTGGCATGTACTTCAAAATTACCCTAACTTAATCTGAAGGATGACGTATAAAACTGAAGACAAATCGTGGCATTCATAACATTTATTCTCCCATTGACAGTTAGTGGTGTGCATTTTTTGTGCTAATGAAATGGTTGAAATGTCTTACATTGCCTCAATTCCATAATGAGTTAGGACAGGCACTGTGCAATCTTAAGTAGAATTTCAGCTGTATGACGGTAGCCATGTATTTGTAAAAAAGTTATAGGTACTGCATTGACTTTTCTCAGAATTTTACTGTTAAATAATGCATATAAAAGCTGACTTTTCCCCAGAATTTGACTATTAAATAATGCATATAAACGCTGCTATTTATTTTGTAGTTTACTTCACTTCTGGAAGAGGATTTCAAAGGCATAGTATATTACATTTAGAGCAACCTTTAGGTCTGTAGCTCATCAGAATGGCTTTTAAAATATGCAAGCGCTTACAGAGACCACCCCAGGTTAAAAGTCTCTAAATACTTCATGTTGCTTTACTGTTAAATAATGTTTAGAGTTTGTTATCTTTTGTAGACATTGGAAATCTAATTATTTATAATATCCAGTGACATTTACATTTTGCTAAATACATTTTGCTAAATATATTCAGCTTGTGTAAAATGTATCATGCTTTAAAAAATGGGCAAAGAATGTCTGACTGTACATTTGCTTAAATATAATGCAAAATATCAGGGTGACTTATGCTATCTTTTTGTTATAAGTACATGTTTTAAAATAATAATTCTCAAAAAAGTGTCCTTCGCCATTATCATTTAAAATACAGAATAAGAAAAAGTTATCATAGTTGAGATCATTTGTTTACCATTTAACTCTCCACTATCAAATTAAATATCTATTCAAGTTTATTGGTATCTTAAAATAATACCATTCATTTCCATGCCAACAGCTCCAAAGTGTTTGGCTTAGTTTTTGAGATTGATTGAAAGTAGATTGTAAAGTTGACCTATTGTGTTAAGCTTATTTACACAAACATAGTGTCTTGGAAAATAAACTTTGAAAGTGCATAGCAGTTGAAGCCTGAGGTATTTCACATCCTGAGTGTTCTAATACCTGTTTTACAGGGATCCCTTGGGTAGTGAATTTCAACTTTACCATGGTTACCTTAACTAGAAGAAAATTACTTTAACATTTAATTATTCTTAAATTTGAAGTGAAATTTATGACTTGCTTTAGGAAAAAGGATTTGCTTTGAAGAATTTGCCTGAGCAAATAGTTTGTTAGGTCTAACAAGTCTATGAAATAATCACAGATGACATTTGTTTTTCAGGCTCTTGATACACACTTTCTTTAAAAGAGTTAAAAATAACATTTTTAAGATATAAGCAATACAAAAAACCTTAACTGTAGTGAGAAAATATATATATATATATGGAAACTGTGGGGAAATCAATTTGGGTATTGCATAGCTACACATAGGTTATTTAAAAAATGAAATCGCATCTATTCAAGGATTAATCTGAGTAAGTGAGCATTTAAGAGCCCTTTCTGACACTACATCCTTGTCTGTTACATATTGTTAAATAATCAAGCTGTGATATATCATGCCCCTCCTGATTCACCCCTCTCCTCCATCAAAGGGCGGACTTCTCTCCTCTGCTGAGTAAGGTGGGGTTGATTATAAGTGGGAGGGCGGACGGGAGCAGGGCACATGGACCAGAAATACTTCCTAGAAACAGCAAGTAGGCTGCTCAACCCTGCCTGAACTTTCCTGTAAACACAGCGCACTGACAGACGGCATCCCTGCTGGGTGGATCCTGCAACTCCTAGAGGGAATGGCACTTCTTGTTTTTAATTAGCAAGGTAAAAGGTGAATTAAAACTAGCAGTTTGGCAAGTCAGTGCAAGAGGCTGACTTCTGAGAGGCTTCAGCGAGCCAGAGGAGAAGTGATCCACGGAGAAAGCAGCAGTGCGTGTGCTCTGTATGTTTCTCTCTCTCTCTTTTTTTTTTTTCTGAATGAATTGCTCGCCTAAGTGACTAAAAAATACAGCTTCTTTCAGAATCCACCGGCTTAGTTGCTGAAGAGAGCTCTAGACAGGACATGGCTCTGAAGACGCGCTCTTTGGAATGTCCTCTTGCTCCCGGCTTATAAACAACTGTCCTGAGGAAAGAAAGGTTTTACATATCCAAATACAGCCTGACAAATGGCACTTTGGAACTGTGCTTTCTGATGACAACGCGTTCGATTTCTGACAAAGCCTCTCGCACGCTGCCCCTGGAGGGAAGTCCTAAGTAAAACTCAAACCCTCCTGAAAGTGAGGAGCGGAGAGGGCTTGCACGGTGGGAGCGCGGCAGCATGGCATCCGCTGGGCATATTATCACCTTGCTCCTGTGGGGTTACTTACTGGAGCTGTGGACGGGAGGTCACACAGCTGATACCCCCCACCCCCGGTTACGCCTGTCACATAAAGGTAGGTTACCTTTCCAAATCCTTTTATTTAAAAAAAAAAAAATGAAAAACAAAAAGTCAGTTAACATGGGTTGATGGTCTTCAAATACCCATAAAATGCACCTGAAAAATTTTATTGCAAAACTGACCTAAGATTCTAAGCACCTCTAATTAATATGTAATACTTATCTCATCTGAAAATAGGGCAAAATCACTTGCCAACTTAGGGATGTTATTTTTGTCTTGTAAACATTAGGTTTTATTAATGAGAAGTTCACTCACTAGCAAAGGGAACAGAGGAAGGTAGGAAGCAGGTTGTAAACAGCCATGAGAGGCTAAATGCACCAAGTTAGCAGTAGCTATTTAAATGCCGTTTTGTGCATTACAGGAAGCAAGGATGTTGGAGATGGGCTTTAGAAATAAGGATGCAATTTATTTTTTGTTTTTTTATTTGTTTCCATAATGAGGATGAGAAGAAGAGAAAATTCCTAACGTGAAAAATGATGCCCTACCCATGATAACAAAGTCATCAGCATGATTAACAAGTAATATAAATTAGCTTTCTAGCTGAATTGATTATTAGAATTCTTTTTTTCTGTGTGGCAAAGCAGAATAGAGAGTTTTTTGACAATCCTTGTAAACTGACTTATATTGATAATTAGTATTCATTAACATCTATTCTTTTTAATGTAAATTCATATTGCTTTACTGGAGATCTGTCAGAGAATGTTTAAATATTTCATTCTACAATTATGTCTTATAAAGCAACATCATACTCATAAATAAGTGATCAAAAGATAGCCTTTGCATCAGGACCAGTAAAAGCCAGTCATGAATAGGTTTGATGATTGCTCTTGTAAACAAACAAACAAACAACAAACAAAACCCATGCTCAGAGAAAGTGACTTTGCTGACTTAAAAGAAATTTGGAATACATTATCAGCAAAGAAGTATTCATTATCACCAAATCATTGAGACAGGTAACAGACAAAATACTGGTGATTATATAAGAACCATTTTTCAACTGTGCAAGCTTTTACATTGTCCCCCACAGTAGAAAGAATTGAAGCTTGTGTTTTCTAAATATAAGGAAAATATTTATCAGGAGAAAGAAAAAGGGAGACCTCAATTTTATATGACATGTTTGGCCTTTTTGTCTTTTTATTGGACATCATCAGTAAATGTTGACTGTAGAAATTTCTCATTTTTAGAATATTTAAAATGATGGATATTTCCAGAGTTTAAATAGATTTCCTGTAACACTATCCAGTAGATTATATAAATTTAAGAAACACATTGACACGACATTTATATTCACAATATATACCCAGAATTAGCACAAATCTTTTGACTTGGGAAGATGTGTCATGATATGTATCAAAATGCCTATTTCTAAGATGTTATGGTCAAGTATATCAAGATATTTGATGTGATGGAATATTGACAAGTAAGGCTGCCAAAAAAATTATTATAAATTTATTGTTTTTTTTGTATAGACAAGTGGATAAACAGCCAGTTTTGGCAAGCTGCAAAACTGTGATGCCTAGTATTAACCTTTTAAACCTTATTATTGGGGTACTTATTTTTTCATAATTCAATATCAATATGTTTTCTAAGATGTCCTATTTAATATTTCATAACAGAGCATATAATTTGGTCAGCAAATACCAAAACTCTCTGATACAAGTGAATGCTATGCATAATACTGGTATCAAGCTCATCTTCACTGTACCTCTTAATCAAAGAGATACCTGTATCTGATTTTATGAGTGTGTCATGTGGTTTTGGAGTAGAACTGCTAGTATCTATGTGTACACTAGACTGAAAACTCCCACAAGATTTCCCTTTGGCTTTTCTTAACCTTTTGATTTAATGGAACTAAATGAAAGTGGACAATATTATGCTTTTATACAAAGGAAGGTATAGGGAGAGTTACCTGAAAATATAATGTTCTTACTTGTCAATTTATTAGCAAAATCAGCTAAGAGATCACACCAGACATATAACCCAAAGCAGCAAGTGCCTACTGCACCACAAGTGCCTTAGTAAAAAGAAAAGCACATATATTGTCAGAGCAGGAATATTTAATCCCACCAATACAATATAAATTGAAAAGTCTCAGTGGACATCTTAGATTCAAAAACTATGGATAAGATATTACAGACTAATCATTTTTGTCTTGAATGATGTCATTAATGGTACATTTTCCATAATAGGTGAATTAAGTTAATCAAAATAAGAGATATTGGGTGTACACTATATAGACCTTCTGCACTGCTGCCTGACTGCCAGCAGGGACATCCAGCAGGCTCCCTGGAGTTGGCCTACTAGGTTAACATAGGGATTCTTTTCATAGCAGTGGTCTGCGCTGTATGGGAGAAAGGCAAACATTTTTCTTATATCCTCTACTTTTAAGATGGCATTTGAGCACACAAGCCTACTGTCTCTTCAGAAGAGAAGGAGAAAATATAAGTGTCAAATACAAACCTTGAGTTAAATTATATAACAAAATGTGTTCAGAAAGAAATGTCCAGACAATTGCTCTTTTTCTCTCTTCTCCATTCTCCACTATTTCTGGAAATGATATATTCTTGAATAGAACTTAAGATTAAAGGCAGAGAGTGAGGGAGACAAAGTAGAAAGGCAGTATAAAATATGGAACACTTTTTAGCTTATTTCCCACTGCCTTCCACCCCAATGGGATTATATTGAATTCCTCCCTCTTCTAACAGAATATCCCACTCTACCTCAATATTAAGAATATATTCTAGCTTAGGGCAAGCCTAGGAGATAAAATGATGAGATGATTACTCTAGTTGAGTCAATACAAAAATCTTTCAATGTATTTTTTAGTTACAAAATAAATTGGGGTTAACAAAAATGTGTCAAAGATCAAAATGGCAAGCTGCTGTCCTTCTCTGTAAGAACTTTTAGTCAAGATTTGATTTGATAGACTATATAAGGCAAATATTTAAAAGTTCATGAGTAGTTATGCATTATAGCTAACCTTATCTCAACTCAGTAGGGTAATATTGGTGTGATTAATACAAAATTATAATCTGCCCCAAGGTTTTCCTTGAAAAATGACTATGATCCTCATGATAGAAGTCAAGGAAAGAGAATGAGGAGAGAAGAGTCCTGGTGGATTCAGCCACTTCCCTGTGTTGATTTCTGTTCTCTCCTTATCTTTCACCATCCTGCATTAATGAGGTTACAGGAAAGGTAAAAATAACTTTCTTGATAATGGCGCTCAAAGAAGAAAAAACAAATGAGCAAAGA
Source organism: Microcebus murinus (assembly GCF_040939455.1). NCBI lineage: Eukaryota > Metazoa > Chordata > Mammalia > Primates > Cheirogaleidae > Microcebus > Microcebus murinus. The sequence goes on from NC_134112.1 coordinate 53,940,517, forward strand.
CCCATGTCAAAGAAGAAATACCAGTGCGCATGGAAAGCCCCAGAAATTTAATCAAGGGAGCTGGCAGATGAAGTAGGTGTTTGAAGTTCCAATGAGGAAGGGGGCAACCGCAGAAGCCAAGAAGAATGGCTGCTTAAGCAGAAAAATATTCTCCTAGATTGGTCGGTGAAAAGACTGTTAAAGAAAGGCATGGATATGGCAGATCATTTCTAAAATATGTTGACATTAAAAATGTAGATTTAAGCATTGAATATATATCCATACATATAGAATGCTTTATAGAAAGTGTTAATTAGTGTATCTGTATTTGGGTGTTATAACCAATTAAACGCAGATTTGCCATAGTTCAGAGAGCTCAGGATTGAAGTCAGAGGCCCCTAGTCCAGCTCTATTCCTCCCACTTACAATAATGGTAACTGTTTGTACTACATTTCCTCAGTTTGAATACTGGGATAGTAATGGTGCTTTGCCTGTATATTTCACTAGGTTTTTGAGAGAGCCAAGTGGAGCAACAATATCTATGACTGCACTTCATAACCTAAAAATTACTTATATTATTATGTTTTCTGAAGACTGATATACATTGAGAATGTTGGGAGAAAACCTGTCTTAAAGAGAAAAACCTTTGGGAATGGCATGAGCTTAGATTTCAACAATGCTAAGATAATGCTAATATAGAAGACAAAAGAAATTGGTCTTAAATACTATAAAAATACATGGTTTATCTTAATAGATAGCATTCATTCCAAATCTCATCTTCCATATCTTTGAGCTCTAGCTATAATAACTTACAAAATGATTACATCATCCATGCACTTTTTTTCCAAGATTCATTCATCACCAATATTTTTTTTTTTGCTATAAAAGGTACATATATCCATTTATTATACACATTCACTCTACAACACACATTTGGAATTCTTTCTATTTATAAGAAAAAAATTGACATAGAATTCTAGAAGTGCATAATGTTAAATAAATGTTTTGAATGATCATGCTGGAGGCTGTAGTATTTGTTTTTTATCCAGGTCAAATAAAGAACAAGGCAGTGACTGAGCCAGTTTTTCCTGACCCACCTCATGGTTTTGGTTTCTCAGCCAGTAACTAGGTATTATCAATAGTGACATTAGTCACACATCCCTGTGTGTTAGTAAATAAAAACTGGTCATAGGACATGATTCATAAACATAGTAGTTAAATAGGACCCAGGAGTAAACACTAATCTACAAGCCCAAAACTCCATCAGGAAGAGTGAGAATTAAGTGCTGAATTTATTTAGAAACAGATTATATTAAAAAAAAATCACTGTGTAAGACATGTGAAATTACAACACGTTTTATTGAGTTTGTTTTACACAAAATATGCTTTCTATAGAGGAAGTCTATGTGAGAATTTCAGATAGTGTTATTCTTTGTATTAAATATTTTTATGTTTACTACAGACAAAAGTTGTCCATGCATCATGTAAGTGCATCTGGATATACAAAAGTCCCTGAATGATTTTATGAATTATTTAGTTCTTATCTGGATGATGCATAGTACAGTGGGAAAACAGTCATTCTTTAGTATAGAAATAGGGTGGGTGAGCTCAGGGTTAGACAAAGCAGTAAATGGAATTTATAAAGGAACTGGGCCAATTTTGGACTGGAAATTTTAGGCATGAAAAACCATTTTTTAAAAGTTTTATGAGGGCTATATCCTATACATAATATATTATCAACATCAGTTTTGGGTAATAAGTATATTCAATAGTTATGATGTCATAATGGAATATTTTTTCAAAAATTTATGTTGCCGTCTTGTTATTTTGCTGTCCATGTCATATTTGTCATTTAGCCTGAAAGTACTTCATAGACAGGGCCTGTCTTTCTTTCTGAGCTGAGATCACTTGGTGGCCTCAGTTCTACAATCACATTATAAAGAACCAAACCATCAGATTGGTTGTTACTGGTGAAAACTATTGTTAACAGTCTGCTCAGTCAGTTTTATTTCATCAAAGATCCCTACAGGAATCATTTGTTTGTACTTCTTAGTGGGAAAGTGTGCAAAGATTTACTCCTTTATCTTTGTATGTAAAACTCTTTCAGTGGTTTAGTAGAGGAATTTAGTCTGCAGGAATCCAGAAATATCACTTTGCATGCATGCATGGCCCTTCATACATAACCACCGCAGTGTTAAAGTGGTCTTGTAAATTCAGTCTCAGAGAGCTCAAAACAAAACAAAATTGAAATTATAGCACTTATAACATGTTCCCAAAGGGTGCAGAAATAAGATTTAGATCATTTTCTTGGTTTCAATAGTCAGGGCACAATATTGTTAGTAGTTTTTAGTGTAACACCTGACACTCTGTAATATTCTATACATAATACAAAGGATGATGGTTATTTTAATAATTGTTTTTTCACAGTAAAGTTTTAAATAACATTTGAAGCATAAGAGAAACTACTAATGTCATTAGTTATTCCTTAGCCTTAAATAAGCATTATTCTTTGTACTCATCATAAAGATGATAATGATGAGACTGAATATTTTATAGTCTGGATATTCTGGAAGAGGAATGAAAAGAATAGGTCAATACCACATTTAAACCAAGTGTTACAGTCCTCGATACTGAGAGAATATTTTTGGTCAAAGAAAGTGATGATTTCAAGAACAGACACCTCTGTGGAATTGATAACTTGCCTTTATATGGCCCTGTGGTAGCCAAGGCAATTGATTACTCAAGAAGTTTTCTGACTATCTTAGTTCTAATGCCTAGTTTAGGATTTTCCCACTATATAGCTCCCTTGCCCTGGTAATCTTACTTCCCCACAACTGGTATGGAAAAATAAAAGAGAAACCTATTGACTTGCCTGATTTCTGAGGCTTAGAAATATGTTTGACTTCCATCCCTGTCAACTAAACTCTCAGCCATTATTGCTCTCTTCTCAATAATTTAGCTCATAGCCTTGGCCCAGGAAAGATAGAAAGTAGTTTAGGCCCAGGTATTACAAAACACTCTCACATTCTAATTTTGGTGGCCTGAAATCCTAGACTTTGGATGAAGCATGTCTAATCTGATTCTGGCTTCTGGCTGTGTGGCATAAGCAAGTTACTTATGTTTTCTGAGTATGAATTTTCTCCTCTTTAAAATAGTGTAGCATAATGCAGAACTTTAAAGCATTTCATGAGATAATGCAAATTAATGTAGCAGAATACTTAACCCTTAGGAAGCTTTTCATAAATTTACTCAGTGAATCAGAAGAGGTTCAGAGAGAATTAGTTATGTTGGTTCCCTTTTTTATTCTAACAGCAATCATGAGTTAATTATTAACTTACAACTTACAATGAAGGAAGATCCTTATTCATCACAGATTTTTACTTAAAAGCAAAGATTTTCTTCCATGAAAGCCAGCTCCTGTTACAGTAGATGAATACAAGTAACAAGGGAAATTGGTGTCTCTCATGTTTGTAAGTTATTATAGAATTATTTTACTCATAATTTAAGGAAAGTTGAAAATTTATCTGATGACACCTTGGAGACCACAGACCAAATCCACAAAAGAAACAATTAGTACCAAAGGTCATTGTAGATGCAGCTTTGTAGAGTACAATAGAAATAGCATTACTAGGGCCAGACCACATTGCCTAGTTAAACAGTGTGCTGTAAGAAGCTATCAGCTCAGCATGTGGTATTTGCTTTGAAAGTGAAAGAAAGCCTTCCCTTGGACGAACAGGTAAGTTGCCTGGTGCTGTACACAGTTCCAGACACTTAGCAGGTGTTCAATAAATGCTCATTGACTGAGTATATGAATAAAACAAAATGATTTGGTGCTGTGTTTTTCACAGGAGAATATGATAGGGGAGGGGTAAGAAGAAATACAAAGGAAACTAAGGAATCCTGGAAAACTATTTATGGCTCCTTCAGTAAAACATACACTAGAAGAAGGGCTGGGGTTTTATCTATTCACCTTCTTTCTCCTCAGTGCTGCACTGAGTGAAACAGCTGGGGCCTCCAGATGTCCTGACACATCAGCCATATTCTTTCATCTACAGTCAGTCATCTCTTCCTCCTCCTCCTCCTCTTCCTCCTTGTATCTACTTTTCCATGCCGTTGTCACTCCCAGGTTATCACCACACCCCCGCCCTTTCCTTTATTACTTCCTTCTTTGACTACCCCTTTGTGTGGTTGGCACCACTTCTCTCTTTCTCTCTCCCCCTAGTTTGTTTCCAGATAAGTACTTTTTACTTCTTCCCCACAGTAACCCCAAAATGGAAGGAAAACATATTTGTAATGAATTATATATATTCATTCACTTCAGCTTATCTTCACTATTTGTTCCATTTTTGTTGTCTAATACAATGGAAGAAAACAAGACCTTTGAATTAAAAATAAAAGTTATACTCATTAGACATTTAAAATTTGTTGAAATCCATGACTTAGGGAATAAAGAAATATTCAATGAATAGCTTACTAGCCACCTGGACAACAGATCCTCTTTCTCTAGTCTGTATTTCTAGAGGGAAGTGGGTGCTCACGGGCACCATGGGACTGTGGTGATTGGAGAGGAGAGGGACTAGGGCACTGAGCAGGAGAGAGCAGAGCCTGCCAGCTACCCTAATCTGTACCTACACTTGAGTTAAGTGTTGGTTAAAATATTATTGATGTAAATCTATTTCTATGCAGTTTTGAGCTGTGTTTTGAGCTCTGACTCAGGGAAATCAGAATAAAAAGGGGGTTTTATTTACAGGACAGAGCAGGTGAACAGCATCCCTAAGAATAATTCTCAGGGGTGATTTTAGGTAGCCAGATCACCTCCAGAATCAGAAAAGAAGATCAGCAAAGAAAATGGGAATAAAAAGGGGGAAAAAATAGAGGTCAGCTGAGGACACTGACTTTTTCCCTCTTGACCAGTTCCTTCTCAGGAAATGATGGGAACTGAGGAGAGCTTTCAATTTCAAAATACACAGTGGAACTAAAGTTGAATAGGAAATGTGCTCACAGCATGGCACTTACCTGTTGATTCCTCCTGATTCCTGTTTTCCTAATACTAAGTCCAAAAGTTTATTATGAATTACATGATTTCTTTGGTTCTTTCCAATTCTAGAAATGTGGGACTCCTTTCTTCTCCTTACCAGACCTCAAAAGTGTTTTGGAGAAACACTTTAAAAATTTTTATTAGGAGACAGCGTGTTGTAGTGGCAAGGGTGTGGACTCACAAGTTTTTATTCCCAGGCTTGAATCTACAGCCTGTCTTACTTGATGTTGGCTTATTCTTGTTAAATCATTGAACTTCTGAGGCATACTTTCCTCATAATTATAAAGAGACTAAAGAGTCTCATATGACTCTTTTAGAAAACAGTTTAAATGAATCATGTAGATGGATGATATAGTGTTTTATAATATTTTCTAATTTATGTAATTGTCTTTATATTTTAAGTTCCCTGAGGATAAGGAGTATTGTTTTGTAAGATCCTTGTGGACAGAATAAAATTACTTATTCAAGTCATTCCTAAAGCCTATAATTACAGGCTGAGTGTTTAGCATCTACTGAAAAAGCTCTTTTTTTTTTTTTTTTCACTTGGCCTCCATTGTATAGTCAAAATGACAACAGTATAAAGGCTAACTTTATTTTTGTGAGAGCCAGAGCTACTCCTAAATAATTCACCTGAAGGGAAGGCTGGCTTGGATTTCATTGCAAAAGAGATGTTACTGTGGTTTTCATCTGCCCCCCTTCTAAGGTAGGGGTGGAGAGGAGATGGAAGCTGGAGTTAAACCAATGCTACATAAAATGTAGTCCGTGTATTGGCAGCATCAGCATCTGCTGGGAGCTGCTGAATCAGATCAACTGAATCAATAATCTCAGGGCTCAGGAATCTCTGTTTTAACAAGCCTTCTGGGTGATCCTTAATGCACACTCAGTATAAGAAACTGAGCTAAGTGTGGGGGAGAACTCTACAAAGAATCTTCACTTTCATGTTACCTTTTTCATCTTTTCCCCATTTAGGTTCATCACCTAGATTAAGGGTGCTATCTATTCAAATGTCCAAACGATAGCCTTGGTCTTGATAAATATACTTAGATTCATACATATCTAATCGCTTTTTTCAATTTTTGAAACAGAGTCTCACTCTGCTGCCCAGGCTAGAGTGCCATTATGTCAGCCCAGCTCACAGCAACCTCAAACTCCTGGGTTCAAGTGATCCTCCTGCTTCAGCCTCCCCAAGTACCTGGGACTACAGGCACACGCCACCACACCCAACTAATTTTTTCTATTTTTAGTAGAGACGGGGTCTCGCTCTTGCTCAGGCTGGTCTCAAACTCCTGACCTCAAGAGATCCTCCCACCTTGGCCTCCCAGAGTACTAGGATTATAGACGTGAGCACCATGCCAGCCCATACATACCTAATCATAATGCTATTATCTACCTATTATTTTTCTATTATAAATGATATGTATGTAGTTATTGACCACAATTTAGCATGTACTTTAAATTTATTTTAAATGATTATTGATGGTGTAAATCGGGGCATATCAAGTTATGATGAGAAAACATCTAATATTGGTTGATTGTGGAAAAGCATTTTGTAAAATTCCAAAACTCTTTCATCTCTTAGTGAAAAGTTTTCCTGGACTAATTAAATTAAGATGTTACTCACCACGTCATCCTTTTTATTATACATAATGATTCTTTCCCTTCAGGGATTTAGGAGCTTTTATACATTTTTAGGAAACATTTGTTCATTTATTCATTCACTTATTCCATGAGTATGTGTTCAGCTTTAGGTGCTGAGCATCATGCTAGGATTTTAAGAATAAAAAACACAGTTTTGTAAAGATAATATGATGTCCTGATTGGAATCCTGGGATAGTAAAGGGTTATTAGGTAACATAACTAAGAAAATCTGAATAAAGTATGGATTTTAATGAATAATAATGCATCAATATTGTTTTGTTAAATCTGATAAATGTACCATAGTATTGTAAGTTGTTAATAATAGGGGAAACTAGGTATAGATATATGGGAACTGTCTGTACTAACTTCATAACTTTTCTGTAATTCTGGAACTTCTAAAATAAGAAGTTTAACATATGCACACACAGCCTTAACATAGAGGCTATCCCAAGAAGATTTAAGATCTAGTTGTAAAAGGAGACAAATCATAATAAAGCAAGGTGCTTTTTATATACTAAGGGCTAATACTGGGTGCTATGGAAATGTGGAATTGAGACTGAAAGGAGAACCAAAGCTCAATCTTGAAGATACATGGGAGAAGCCTGGACAAGAAGCTATGAGCAAATTAGCTATGTCTTTTTCTGCCTTGCACTATTCTGCCATGTATACCCACTGTCATCCCACTGCACGTATGCACTGTCTCCTCCCAGAAATTAACTTAATTTGACTGTGTTCATGACTCTACTACATGCACTAGTATCACACATGTTCTTTATTCATGCTAAATTAGATTGCCCCCATTTCTATATGGTTTTGAGGAATTCTTACTTTCTTTGTATGAGTCATATATAATTACTGCACATTCACAAGTAGATTTTGAAATTTTTAAAAGCAGTTATATTACACCTTATTGTTTAAATTCTTCGAATCTAATGAACTTTAGGCACTTAATATATTTTATCTATCGCATTTAATGTATAGATTTTCATTGCTGTATCTATTTACATTAGTATTACCAATCTTAATTCTCTTGCTGGATGCCACATACAAATACGTATGGTCCTAACAGAAATGGCAGAAAAAGAAATAATGGGGTTAGGGACAGCATTCAGAAGACAAGAAAAAGGCTGAGAATACTTTTCCTCTACCCCTTTTCTAAAATGTTAGGCACTCGTTTGACTTCAGATCTTCTATTGTAAAAGTTTTGAAGGGAAATCCAGATGTGCTTTAAAGTTATTCAGTAAATATCTCTATATTATTGAAAGATACAGTTTGAGGTTTTTACAGAGGTTTGTATGAATTCATCTGGACCATTCATATGATTGTTGTCACGGTTTACTCATCTTTTCTTCTTACCTGCTCCACTTGTGATCTCCCAATGTCCACTGTAATATTAAATTCATTTCTACAGTGATGAACTATGAAGAAACAGAGACAAGGAACTAATACATGAAAACCATGATGAAGCAGAAAGCAAAGGAAGTCAGAACTGTGAAAGAGTAATAACTTACTAACATCTTTGTTTTTGAAAAATCTTGGTGTCAAGGGCTGACATTAAGATCCAGTAAAAAAGAAAAAGAAAAAAAAAAAAGAAAGAAAAGAAAAATGCCCTAAACAACAACCAAGAGTCCTTTTGGTTTTGTTTTTATCAGTTTGACTCTATGCAAAGATTGTTTTATAAGTAATTTGACCACATTGCCTTTGATTTGTCATTTTAAAACCACATTTATTAGTAATTATATAGTAAGAAGAAAAAGCAATGGTTATGTTTTCTAATTATACTAGTTTATGCAAGGTATTTTACTTTATTTCTTAGCCTGAGTTATTTGAAAAAGAACTTATAAAAATTTAATTTTACTAAGATTTTATTATATCTATAAGCCATGCAAAAATGTTCTCTTATGTATTTACTTAATTTAACAAAATCAATTGGCAATATACTTGAAATACTATAGCCTTAAGTTATTTTTTCTTTTTGGCATCATAATATAATTAATCAAATACAATACACTTAACACAAAACTGTAAACTAATAGATATAAACAGAAATATAAAAAATAAAGTTAACATAGGGGAAAGCACATAGTTGTCACTGGCCCTTACTACCATAAGGAGTAAATAAATATAGAAATGGGAAGCACTTGATTATTTTATTTTTAGGAACTAAGGTCAAGTTGTCAAAAGAAATATAGAGAAATCCTAATTTATTCTTGCATATTCTGTGCAAGGCAAAAATAATATATTTTTTAAAATGTGGGTAAAAATAATGAAAAGTAAAAATGAGTTTTTAAAAACAGCTCTATTTTTGATGAAGCTGACATAGTTTATTTTTCCTGATCCCAAACTAACTAACTAAATAAATAAAAGAACATATAAAAGAAAAGGAAAGAAATTTCAAGCTTGACATTATCACAATGCATGAGTGTTACACATATTTCTGGTAAGATGAATGGTAACTGACAAATACTATATAATTGGTTAGAATGAGTACTAGAATATTGAGCTTGCTGTCAGCTTAGGTTCTATATAAACTTGAGTTAACCATATGGTATGTTCTTAGAATAGCCACAACACCCATATTCAAAATGTAAATTAAAAAGAAAATGAAAAACTTTTTTAAAAGTCAAATGTTATAGTTTTAGTTGTTGGGATACTCAATTATCCAAATCATTGTACATTTCCATTAATATGGGATGGCCAACATTTCATTTTTATTTTGTCCCGCAACAAGAAAGAGGAAGGAGAGGAAAGGACTATGAAATAGGGGAATGGATCTCACAAGGCACCAAAGAATACTAATTTTATTACTATATTGTTTACAATGATGAGAAGTTAATGTTTAAACTTCTACAGCACATTAATATGCTTTGATTTTCTTGTAACTCCCCAAAGCAACATTCCTTTGTAAGAATATTTACACCACCATAATAAGAATAAAAATATTATAGTTAAGTCATTTATGTCTATAATTAAAGAAACATCATTATATTTTTCAGAAGTAAGACAAAAGTTACGTGCTGGGCACTGTTTTTGACAGATTTTTTTACCAAATGTTTTTTACTTGCTCCAAAGTGTGTATGCCCAAACTGAAGTCTGATATATTTTAGGATTACAGAAGGATTGTTCATATCTGGAGAAAAAAAGAGAGTTCTTTAAGACTTAAAAATCAATAAAATTGGACAAGAATAAAAGTGCCAAATAAAATTAGGGAGTCAATACTGAGAAGGCTGCCTAAATGCTAATAAAAGTTATTAATCACAAACACATTAGGTACCTTTTAAAGTATTGGTCTCAGGGGACAAAAATAAATATAACACTAATATTTTATTATATGCAGTTGTTTGGAATGCATAATTCTATTTATTAGATGTCTACATTTTGAGATAAGTCAACATGTAATAACAGCAATATGTTGTTTTAATAGCATTTAGGAATGCTATTTGTCATTTTAGTCTGCTAATTTATACTCATTGGATAGTTAGAACAGGCCTTGGTATTGCTTCACATTTGCATGTCCAAAATACTGGTAATACGAGAACATGAATACAAAATTGCCATTGGTTAAGTTTTTCCACAGGTGGAAAGAAAAAGATACTTGGCGGCAAAGGCACTACTGCAGGGCATGCTCCTCCCAGACTGGTTTGTGTAATACTGCAGTTGTGTTGCTGAGAGCAGGGCTGCATTTCACTTCTCCAACTCCCTCAGCCAGGCTCCGAGTTTCCATTCACACTGCTAGCCACCGAAATTTCCCTTTGTCTTCACTATTTTTTTTTCCTCTTAACAAATAGGCCCAGCTGCTACTGCAGCCGGTGGCCCACACTCTCCCATCCTGCTCTTGCTGAGGATGGCAGCCAGAGTAAAGAATAACAGCTGGGATTGGCTTACTTTGGCATCTAAATAATTTTGGGTGGGTCCTTTCCTAACTTTATTATTTCATTTAATTTTATAATCTTTCCTTCTGCTGAATTAAAAGAAAATATGAAAATTACATTTTCCTAAATGTTTTCCTCGTCTGGCTATGACTTTCTTTTACCTGGCTGCTCAGAAAAGCAAATAAATTGGTTCATTCTGCACTTTTTTTTTTTTTTTCCTAAATTTTAAGTGCAGTGTAGGAAACAAATGTAAAAACAAATTCATTAGTGTGATCTTGGACGTGTTATTGAACCTTTCTTTGCTAAAAGAGGTGTATAATAAATAGCACTTTCTCATTGGTTGTAATAAGAAGTAAATCAAAAAACTTTTAAGGTATTTAGAATAGTGCCTGGCATATAGAAATTGCTACGTAGGTGTTTGACAGACAGTAAGTCAGAGCCAGAGGAAGAGGGAAAGATTGTGGTAGTGGCAGGAGCAGAAAGGGAGAGAGAGGGCAGGGAGGGCAGGGAGGAAAGGGAAGAAAGGGAGGAAGGGAGGGAGGGAGGGAGAGACAAATAACTACTGAATGGAAAAACTAATGCTTGCAATTACTTTATTAAGACCAATGTTACACACTTAGTATTTTATGTGTTTTGTTCAAACAAACAAAAATTCACTAACTAGAAAAACACAGTAGTTTAGGGAAGCTTGTGTAATTTTACCCAAACAGGAGTATTTTATTAAAGTCAGGAATTTTAGTGAATACTGCCCACTCTGTGGAGTAATTATCTCCATGGTCTCCAAACAGGTGGTTACACATGTTTATCATTTTCAATTTATGCATTTTTATGGAAACAGAAATCACTACCTGACAAGGAAGTCCATTCCATTTTTTCATAGTATAGTGAAGAGTGAGGATCTGCCTATCTAATCCCAAATCGGACTTATTATATCTCCACTTTTTAGTTTTAGCTCTTTTCTTTAATGTCACCATGACATAAATCATGATAGACCCCCAAATATTTAATGATTGTTATCATGCTCTTACATAGTGGGTGAATATTCCTCAATATCTTAACTGTGCTGTCAGTATTCTGGTCATGCTCCTGTTTGTTAGTGCATTCTTAAAATGGAGCACCACAATTTATACTCCAGAGATGTCTGCCTTGTTCACAGAAAAGTGGTGCTGTTAACTGGTGACTTTTATTTATTAAAGCCACCTGAGTTGACAGCAGCTTATTTGGCAAATATGCCATCCTATTCCTTTATGTTGAGATTGCTGTCATCCCTTGGAAGGGTTTTCTCCTAGACTCTGTTAAGCCAGCCCTTTATTTCATGTGTGTGGCTTATTTGTTGAAATTAAGGAAAATCGTCTTCTACTCTCTCCAATCTAGAATGTGAATCTTAAGCGTAACAACATGTGGTGCCCTGGAAAAGACATGAGTTCCGGAATGAGACATCCCTACATTCAAAGACTAGTTCTGCTATTATGTGTCCTTGCTTAATTTGCTTATAATCATTTTCCACATTTATTGTCTTTAGGAAACTGGCTATTTGCATTAGTTGTAGAAATTCTTTTAAATTATTTTTAAAAATGTAAAATACACATTTTATGGGCTCTTTCTAAAATGTCAGTATTTGGAAGAAGTATAACATACAGTTAAGAAATTTTTTTTTTATTAAACTATATAAAATATATGCTTCTGGCTTTCATGAAAGATATAGACCAGTAAATGTCATTGCTGGTTTCCTTTATAAATATTATACACTTATTTACATACTTATGGTAAATGAAAAGCTAATCTGAAATTCTTTGATATAAAGAAACAAAATAATTTTTCTTCACAGCTAAAATAAACAGAAGCCTTTTAAAATGTCTTAACAATTTTTTATTTCAAGGAATCTGGAATGGTCACCATAACAGAATGGCAGAATTAAAATACCATCATAGCTGTGATTGCTTAATTTTGTAACTTTAATTTGCTGTCATTTTGTAGATTTGCCAGTCTCTCTAGATATTTGCAGAAAGCCCTCTGTTTTAAAAAAGACATATGATTGTTCAGAATAATTTTTCAATTAACTCCTTGTAAGTCAAATAGTAATCTTAGACAAATAATTCCAAAGAAGACTTTAAATGTTGAAAAGTATTCATTTTTTCCTATGAATTTTTTTTAAAAAGCCTATATTTTGCTGGGCACGATGGCTCAAGCCTGTAATTCTAGCACTTTGGGAAGCTGAGGCAGGAGTATGGCTTGAGATCAGGAGTTTGAGACCAGCCTGATTAAGAGCAAGACCCCATTTCTACAAAAAAAATAGAAAAATTAGCTGAGTGTGGTGGCATGTGCCTGTACTTCCAGCTGCTCAGGAGACTGAGGCAGAAGGATTGCTTGAGCCCAGTAGTTTGAGGTTTCAGTGAGCTATGATGACACCACTGTACTCTATCTAGCCCTGGTGACAGAGGGACAGAGGGAGACTATCTCAAAAAAAACAAAAAGCCTATATTTTAAACAAACTTACTTGTTGTCTCTATTCTGTTTTTGTTATGGGATTAACCTCTCCAGATGTTCTTATCCTTTATTACTATTTTATATGAGCTTCTTATACTTTTTGGGAATTTTGAATATAGAGGAAGAATTATCCTAAGAATAGTAAAACATTGTCATTATAAGGAGTATCATTAATTACCATATACATGTCTCCATACTACCATTCTTATAGCAATAACTAATTGATGTTTCAAAATTCCACACTGTGATAAACAAGGATATCTGTATGATCTCAGAGGATAATGCATGACTGACTCACTGCTCGACCATAAATCACATTTACTTTATAAGATATCCTTGGAGTAATTTTGCATTTACTGTCAGTTAATTGTCCTCAGGTGCTTTCAAGAATATGTGAATATAATATTTATCCTTTAAGTTATAGGCATTGAATTAAAGAGATAGAATAGATAGCAAAAAGTTGGCCCTATTTTATTTAATATGACAATCTCATCAATGTGAGGAATGGAGAACTAAAAACCACTTTCCCTTTCATTATTATGGAGACTGTCAAAGTCTATTTTTAAGTTAAGAAATGAAACAATTTTTTAAAAATCAGCTAATCTATCTCAGGTAAGTAAAGAATAAATATATTCTAAAAATATGGTGGCAAATATAATCTCATAAATTCATAAACAAATTCATGTTAAATGTGAAGTAGCATTTTATAAGTAGAGATTTATAAAATGGAAACATTAGTGCTTTTATTGATAGTGAAGAAAAATATAGATTATTCTATACAAAGTACAAAAGTACCTGAAATTGCAATGTATACTTATGAATCTAACTAAAAATGATTAATATTTTGATGTATAAATGTTCTTCTAGATATGTAACTCTATATTTGAACATATTTTGATGAAAATGGGTTCCTAGTGTACATGCTGCTTATTAATCTGCTTTTATCTATGCTATAAAGTGTTTCTCATGCCAAGGGTTAGAGATATACTTCATCTTTTTAAATTACCTCATAGTTTTCCTTTGTTTGAATATGACATAATTCATGTACCAAATTTCATTATTGCAGGCCATTTAAGTTGAGTTTTATTCTTATTGTAAATTATATGGTTGCCAGCATTCAATAATTAGTATTATTAAATGCTTAAATAGTATACATATTTCTTTGTGCACTTATCTATCTCCAAGGATCAATTCCTAAAATAAAATTGCCTGGTGGTGAGAAGGCATTTTGGGAATCTCCTAGTATAAATTTAGAGTAAGATTATTTTTCCATTTCGATCTCCCATATTCTTATCCAAAACATCACCTTGACATCGAGGCACTTTAAAATGCATGTGTTCTTTAAGCAAGATTTATTTACATTATTATTTTAAACATTAGGTTTATGTCAGTTCTGATCTGTCTTTAGTTAATAAATATAATTCATAAGTATATCAGAGTCAGTGAACAAAATTACCTTACAAAATAATGTTTTGTATTCATCATTTCGATTATTTTAGTTTGGAAGTCCACAGACAATCTTATAGAATATAGAAAAAAATTTCTCATTTCTATCATTTTTGTCTATCCATCCTGAGCTATATAGACCATGAGAGAATCTCCTCCTTCTTTCCTAGGATTTAGTAAATAAAACATAAATCATTTATTTAACTATTTATTGTGTGCCTGATTAACTACTGAGTACCTCCTGAATCTCAGAGTACTATTTGTGGAGATTTTGGATAGAATGGCCAACATGGTTTCTGCTCTCTTATCTATCTATCATACATATACTGTTATATAAGTATATTATTCACAGTTAATGATATTATATTTTCTTTTTCGAAAGAAGTACTTTTTTTCCTGTTTCTTTTACTTTTTCTTTGTTTCTCCTTTTAAAATGATGTTCAACGAGGGAAGAAAGTAGTATTTTCTCAGATGTGACAAACTCAAGGCAAGTGGGATTACTCCTTGGTATATCCATAGCAGACATTATTAATGATCGTGGCATTCTTTCTTTCTGAGACCAGTCATAGCCTTAGAGTTCTTCCCAATAGAGTGTGTCAGTGGGCACTACCAATATTTTCTTTATTTTTTGTTTTCTATTAAAAACAAATACATAAATTGGACTATTTGAAATGACATCAATGGGTTAATAATAAGTTGTTGTAAGTAAAGGGCTCAAATTTATGGTTGCCATATAAATCACGCAACACTCAATTAGGAAATCTCTAGATAAACAATAATTTTTTTTAGGTCAAGTATGTTCCAAGTATTACAAAGGGACATACTTATCCTAAAATTATTTGTGTTAATATGAATTTTTTTTTTTTTTTTTTGAGACAGAGTCTTGCTTTGTTGCCCAGGCTAGAGTGAGTGCCGTGGCGTCAGCCTAGCTCACAGCAACCTCAAACTCCTGGGCTCAAGCGATCCTTCTGTCTCAGCTTCCCAAGTAGCTGGGACTACAGGCATGAGCCACCATGCCCGGCTAATTTTTTCTATATATATTAGTTGGCCAATTAGTTTCTTTTCTATTTATAGTAGAGACGGGGTCTCGCTCTTGCTCAGGCTGGTTTCGAACTCCCGACCTCGAGCGATCCGCCCGCCTCGGCCTCCCAGAGAGCTAGGATTACAGGCGTGAGCCACCGCGCCCGGCCATAATATGAAATTTTTAATTTTAATTTTTGGGGCTAAATTTGACAAATCTAAGTATGATTTAATCTATATTTTAGGAAAATGACCATAAGAATATGATCTTGCTTGTGTCTGAGAAACCTAATCTTAAACCTCAACTTTTCTAATTTCTGATTGTGTGAATTTGGGTTAATTATTTAAGCTCTATCAACATCAATTTTCTTAATTTCATGTAAAACAATACCTATGTCATAGTTAAAATCTCGAATCATACTAGGTACTCTCATTCTACCAGTTCCTCATTTCCTCATTACCTTTTTTACTCTGAATTCTCACCACTCCCATGCTGGTACCCTCTCTTCTGTCATCTGCCATTCCACCTAGACCATAAGCGTAGGTGATAACGTGAGATATAATGCCTCAGAATGGTGGAGAGTTATGACCCCTTCTAAACTCTTCTCCAGACTTTAAGCATTGGTCAAAGAATGGAGGAAGGAAAAGAAAATGAAATGGCAAAATCTAAGAAACAAGTCTTTCCTTTCTCATAAATTTCAGACTTGTATATCTAATTATTTAATAAGATCATAATCTGATGATCCTTCTTCTAGCCTCTTCAAACTCAACATATCCAAAATTTAATTATCTTCCATTATCTTTCATACTGATAATATTCTTCCTCCTGTGTTTCCCATTTCAGTGAATTGTACATGTGTTAGCCCACTTGTCTAAGTCTCAAATGATTAAGTGAATATTTATCTCCATTCCTCTCTTAACAGCCTCCTACCACCACCTACCCAACTACTTTGAGTCAGGTGGTCATCAAGCCTAATGAAGTTTACCTTCTTTTTTTTTTTTTCCGGGCTAGAGCGCTGTGGCATCAGCCTAGGTAACAGCAACCTCAAACTCTCGATTCAAGCAATCCTTTTGCCTCCCAAGTAGCTGGGACTACAGGCATGCACCACCATGCCCAGCTAATTTTTTCTATATGTATTTTTAGTTGGCCAATTAATTTCTTTCTAATTAGAGACGGGATCTCACTCTTGCTCAGGCTGATTTTGAACTCTTGACCTTGAGCGATCCTCCTGCCTTGGCCTCCCAGAGTGCTAGGATTACAGGGTGAGCCACCACACCCAGCCCTTCTTATTGTTTCTTGGATGCATTTACATCTCTTTGGTCCCACTAATGGTTTTTTTTTTTTTTTTTGGACCCATCTGCCTTATTGCAATAGTTTTTTGATTGATGTCTTACCATCTTACCAACTACCTACCTTATACTATAAAAAGAGTGATCATTAAAAATGCAAATCTTACTCATTTTATCCCCCATACTAATTCTTTAATGGAAGAATACACATTGCTTTTAAGATAAAATGCATACTGCTTGGCATGGTATAACAGGCTTTTCATGATCTAAGCTTTGTTATTTTCTCTCTTTTTCTTGTTACATAATCTTTTTTGAGTTGCCATCTCCAGTGATAGTGAACTCCAAGACATTCTGGAAATCTGTCAAGGCTTTCTTGCCTCCAGGCCTTTGTACATGCCTCTGCTTCCTAAAGTGCTTCTTCCTTTTCTCTTCATCATACTTGCCTATTCTGCTTAGTGTTAATGTCTGCTCATCTTTAGACATGATATGCCTTTGCCATCTTCCTTTAACCTCTGTATTAATAACACTCTATGCATAATTTATACTATCTATTCATACTTTAAATTATACTGCATTGCAATTTTCTAGAGTAAGCTTGGAAGAAGAGACAATATTTTATTCGTCAGTGAATGACAAGCACTTATCAGAATACCTAGCAGAGAGCAAAAACTTAGTAAATATATCTATGAATGAGCTGTGCTATTGCCAACTAATATTTCCTGGGTGGTCATTCTATATAAGAAACATGGAAAAGCTATACAGTACTTTCTTTCATAAAACAATCTCTAGCTTAGGAGATAAACTATTCACAGAAAACTTTAAAATATGTTATCTGTATACTTAGTCATTTTCTTAGGTTGATTTTACATTTGTTCTTCTTGTGAAAGAATACTTTTTAAACACTACTTTACTTTGTATGAATTCCAGACCAGCATCTTTGTTTGGCAAAATCTATTACGTGAATCGACCTTTAAAAAGTCCATCCATCAAATAGTGATTTACAATTTCCTCCTTCACAAAATCACTTAGTTACCAGTGTATTAAAAGTATAAATTCCAGCAAATGAAATTGAAGCCATTGGTACTGTGTGACATGGTTATGGAAAATTATTTGGTAGGGTTAATTGAATCTCCTTATAGTTAAACAGTTTAGGACATTTGTTAGCCCCCATATAGGAAATGGAAATTGGTTATTCTCAAGGGAGGATTATATACAAATACTGTTGTAAAGTGAAGATTATATAGGAACATAAAACATGAAAAATATAAAAATAATTTTAAAAAGGGATTTGTGGGCCACCAAAACATTTTAAATTATTCTAAGATATGTTTTTCACTTTGTATTTTCTATTTAAAACAATAATTCTTAACATATATTTTGTATCTTTAGCCAAATTAGTTTTTAAAAATGAAGAAAGTGAATAGTGTGAATTGTAATATTTTAAGAATATGTTCCTGGCAGAGGTGAGATTTCATCTGAGTCTTGACAGGTAGGAAAAACTTAAGAGAAAATAAGGAGGAGGGCATTGTAGGCTCAAACAAAAAGGCAAGAATAAAGTGAAACTTGTAGTGGATTTTTAGGGGAGAGGTGTACTTTTATCAAAGAGCAGGGAATACCATTGATTAAGTAGGCTGGAGCCAGTTTGCCAGATATTTTTTTTATTACAATTCTATTAAAAGGTATTGAAGTCTGACAAATTATGATTTTTATACAAATAAAAATTCAAATAAAATTCCTCTTCCTATTCTGGTAAGATGTTTTGTCTTAGAGATATCTAAGTTATCTCTAAGATGTGTGGTATGTCTATTTGATCTAGAATCCACCTATGCAAAAGTAGGAAATGCAAAAATTATTTTTTCTTATATAAAAGAGAACATAACATGGATGCCAATTGCCCTAGTCTCATCAAATTTTGTAATAATCCAAATATTTTCTATATTGTGCATTACTACCATAGTTTGAAATGTTTTTGTAGTACATATATTCTATTTGCCAAAAGGTTATGGAAATAGACTCACATGTAATTATCAGGAACTATTTATCCCCAACTGAACATAATTATTGAAATCACAAAAACACAGGTTTGGAAGGGACCCCAACAGGTTATCTAGTTCATGGTCTAATCTCTTCAAGGGCATACATTTAACCCACCACAATTTACTAAAGATTTTTTTTTCTTTTCTTAATCAAGTTAATCCATTTTACTAACTTTAGGTAGGATTGTTTAAAACCTCTCCTGATGAAAAAAAATCTATTTAGTAAATAAAGCCATCTGAAGAGAGAGAGAGGGAGAGAGACAGAGGGAGGGAAAGAGAGAGAGAGGGAGCTTCCTCAAAAGCTCTTAGTATTTAACTTTGGCTTGTGTTTAGCAAAGCTTACAGAAAAAAAAATCTTTATAATATCTAATACCTTAGATATCCCATGTTCAATGGAATGCTTCCATTGCAAACCATTCTCTCTACTGTTGAGCATTTCACTTACAGCAATAAGAACATGATTTTATAGTTGTTATAATCTGCATTCAGGTGGGAAAGTATGTATGGCATGTGCAAATCTCTTTTCTCCATAGTAAAAACAACATTGGACAATATACAAAGAGTGACATTATTAATGTTATTCTTTTTATAACTTTAAAAAATTCATGTAGTGTTAACCTATATATTTCCTTTCCTTAAAAATAGAAACATTCTTCTTCCCCTGCCAGCTTCCACGGGGCCCATGTTCACCCATGGTTGCTCACATTATGGTAGAACTAATGTGAGCCTGTTCTCTCTGGGCCATTGTCTAAACTCTTACATTTTCCCTACATTTTTCCCATCATCATTATTTTATTCTGTTTTCAGGTCCCTCAATGCCACATTGTCTGCTAAGTAAGGGGGTCTAAAAAATAACCTCATGTGAATTGAATGTTATGTATGGTGTAAACTGTATGATCAGTACATTTACATTTTAGAAGCGTTTGGAGGAATCAAATCTCAAATTAAGGAGAACAATGGTAATATTTTCAGGTTATCTGTAGAGATATAATGTATACAGTTACAACGGAAGCCCTTTGAACTGTGCTGGGCACAGAGAAAATGCTCTATTCATATTCGCTATTATTACAATGATGAATCCTGTGGTGGTGGTGGTGGTATTGTTTAAATATGTTAGAGCAGGAGTTGTATTTTATTCATTTTTGCCTTTCTTATGGAATATACTGCTTTTGTTCTATTTATAATGGATGGTCAGTAAGTATGTATTGATTCAAGCAAACACAATCTTTTATTTAAGAACAACGAATAGGAAGTTACTTAAATTTTAGATAGTTGGTGAAGTAATCATTCAAACCATTTATTAATCTTTTAATTCTTCATTGGGCATTCCTTGTCGCACATCCCTGCTTCCCTTTGGAAGTTGGCATGGCTTTGCCACTTGCTTTGGCCAATTAAATGAAGCCAGAATTGATAAATGCCACATTTGCACTGAAACTGTGAGCTTTGAGACTGAGAGTGTAACTTGTCACATTTCCTTTTCCCACCTCAGCAGTCACAAATGCATTTACCAAGATGGAGCCTCTGTCACCCTGGGTCTCAAAGTTACTTGCTAAGCAGAGCCCCACTTGAAGACCTGCCTTGGATATATACACCGAGTTAAAAATCAAAGTGTGTTGTTTTAAGCGACTGAGATTTGAGGTTTTTTATTTTTTTATTTTTAATTGCGGTACAATGTATCCCCTTTTGACTGACAATTGGCAACACATTTATTTGTGAAGAAAACATTTTTGCTACTAGACATGACTAAGCAAACTATTTTCTCTGCACACAAATAAATTAGTTCAGGTGTCACTCCACATAACTGATTGTGTCATGCCAACTTTCTCTACTCTAAATGTGGTGAAATCTTTCCCTTACAAGGAAGAAACACAGCATCTGTTGTATTTGAACAGGAAAACTGCTTCTGGCTGGCTGTCCACAGTACTGAGTGCGGAATAAAATCTGGCTGGCTGTTTATCTCCTGAATTTTAGCAGGGAGGGAATGTGAGGAGCTAGACATACCTATTATGTTATTGTATCTTTTTCTCTCTTCTTGGGCATTAGGCAGTACACAGTGCAGTGGCTTAACTTGCAACAGGTAAAATTGTTAAGTAATCACTTAGGACTTTCAGGGACAAACAGATGCAAATCTTCTCTCAGTAACAGCAAGAAAGACTGAAGGGTGGAGAAATTAATCCTTGCCTCCATTCTTCTACCTTACCTACTTGGTACTCCATTTACAGATTCAATGATATTTCTGAAATTCTTATTTCTCTGCTTTGATGTAGGAATATTGTTTTGTATTTTAAATGCTTTAATAGATGATGCATTCTTAGAAAGCATTTTTGTTGTATTTTTTTGGGTAAATGACTATATAGAAATTTAGATTTCTTACTCTTTAATGGACATAAGTAGGAAACTAAGGTGAAATATGTAGTTTCAGTGGCAACTAAGAGAGATATGTGAAAAGTGTATTATTTTAAAGAATTTCCTTTTTAAAATTTGTTTACATCATGCTCAAAATTACTGTTCTTAAGTTTATTATCAATTTTTTTACATTTATTTTACTCTCTTGATGTTAAGAATAAAAAAATTATGATCAAAACAATTGAACTATTGATTGTAGAATACAACAGACTATTAAATGTAGAAATAATACTGATAATCTTAATTCAAAAGCTTTGTTAATCATATTAATATGGATTATTTTTAGGTCTGAATTCTCATTCTCATATGATATTAGAGTAGGTCTGTTTCTTTATACAGATGGTAAATAGGGCTCCTTGTTAGTTCAATTTAATGAGTAAAGAAAGAGAACTTTCTGAAAACAGTAGTCATTTCATATTGTTTTGTGGTTTACAGTGTTCCATTAAAAACAACATGATATTGTTGGGCCTATTTTAAGCAGGCTTATAGTCTGATTCACAAAGAAGAATTGATAATTCCTTTCCATGTTTTATTTCTGTATATTTTTAGATTTTTTCCTGCATGTCCTTTTCTTATTGATGGGAGGATGGGGAGAAAGGCAGTATGGGTTAAATGGATTCAATGGGATACACAAAAAGGCAAACAGAGACTTTGTTGCTTTCAGGTTCTACAATAGTTATGATGTTAGGATGCATTTTGCAATATGAATAAAAGTCATTGTCATTAAATTTCTACTATGTGTTCAATGTTTTAGATCTACCATCTCTCATCTTCAAAACATCTTCACATTATTATTCATATTTCACATATAAGCTAAAAGAAGTTCAATTATTTATGTCTTGTCCAAGTAAAGCCATGTAGCTAGCAAATGACAAAAGTGAATTCAAATTCTGGCTGTCCACACTGGCTGACTATGGATATGAGTTTTAAGAGATTATTCCTACTTACTGTATCAAACTGTCTTTCCCTATGGTATAGAATTTAGTCTGATTTATGCTAATATTTTTCTTCATGAAACATTAACTGTTATTAAATTCATGTTTTAAAGATGGAGAGATCATATTGGGAATTACTGTATAAATTCCAAAGCATAGTTTCCAAAAGAATTGTTCTTCAGGATAAGCATGTATGTGTCCCAGAAATAGACATTTATGTGTTTTATCCACCACTAGTGACACTGGAGCACTCTGTTCTTTAAAATCTAGGGTTAAAATTAGGCAAGGAAGGTTGATCTTGGATAAACATACAATTATCGAAATCTCCCCTTAGCATTAGGAAGGCAGTGGGGACTGGGCAAGTATTTTTGTTTGTTTATTTCTCTAATCAATTGAAAATACAGTCAAATCTGGCTATATGACTTTGGGTATTTGCTACCTAAGTCTCAGTTCCTCATCTGAAAATGTTCCCATCTCCAGCATAGGATTGTTTTTAAATATTATATTTAAAGTTTACATCACAGTACCTGGCATAATATGACCTTAAAATTGTAAGTATTTACTAAGAGTATGAGAGCATACAGTTAAGAAAGAAGTTGTATTGTTATTATTACAGGTGGTATTCTCCATTATCTCTGAAGATATAATAGGGAATACAACTAAAGTTGTTGCCCTTGTTAAGCTTACAGTTAGTGGGAGAGGAGATTATATATATATTTTCTAGTTATTGAGTAGTACTCTGAATAAAGATAAATGAATGGTAGGTAAAGCAGATTAAGGAGTATGGAGTGTTTCAGGGAATCTATTTACATAGAGTGATCAGGGAGAATGTCTCTGATAAGGTGATAGTAAAGTAGAGAAGTAAAAGAAATGTGGAAACCTGGGAGGAGAACATTATGTATGGAGGGAATGGGCAGGTGCAAAGGCACTGGAGCAAGAACACCTGTGCACTCTAACAGTGGCGTGAGCAGGGAGGAATAGTGGAAAATGAAGTCATCAAGGTGGTTGGGGAACAGATTGTGTGGGCCTTGGCTACCATGCTGAAGAGCAGACTTAGGCCATCTGATGGAAAGTCATTAGAGAGTTTTGAGATGAGGAATGACTTGGTTTGACTCTCAGAATGAGAAGATCACCAACTCCTGGCTGGTCAGATGATAGACTTGAGGGGCAAAGCTTGAAATAAGGAATCCAATTTGGAGCCCCCTGGGACATGATGTTTGCTTGAACAAGAGAGATATTGATGGAGATGGAAAGCAAAGATACTTTGGATGTTAAAGGTAGATCTGACAGAATTTGTCAATTAATTCTTACAAGATGCGAGAGGGAGAAAGATACCAAAGATGATTCCAAGTGTTTTGGCCTGAACAACTGAAGGAGAGGAGTTGCCAATTCCTGACAGGAAGGCTACTGGAGACAGGCAACTGAGAATATACAGAGAATTGGGGGGTAGCTAGAGGGGCACCTGGGTTCAAGACAGTGATGGTTAGAGATGGGTGATTTACGGCATGGTGTCTGATGATGGAGTGATCTGGTGTAAGGAAAATAGTTGATGATGCAATAGAGGGACTAATGTCCTTGAATAGGTGAGTAATAGGATTTCTTGCAGCTGAGTAGAGGCCAGGGATGCAGAAGGATGGCAGGGCATATGAGTATTGATGCAAGTGGTTAGGTGGAATTGATGGTGGTGAAAGAACTTGGGATTTCCTTCCTGATCACTTCAAGTTTCCCAATTAAATATACAGCATGGTTCTCCACTGTGGGAGTAGAGGGAGAGAGGAGGTGTGCATTGGTTTGTTAGGACTACCATAAAAAAGTACCACACACTGGGTGGCTTAAACAAGTGAAATTTATTTTCTCACAATTCTGGAGACTAGAAGTCTGAGATGAAGGTTCAGCAAGGTTGGTTTCTTCTAAGGCCTCTCACCTCTCCCTGTGCCTTCACATGGTCTTCCTTCTGCATTTGTCTGTTAGGACCCACCCCAATGACCTCATTTTAACTTATCTCTTTAAAGGCCCTATCTCCAAATATAGATAGTCACATTTTGAGGTACTGGGCTTTAGGATTTCAACATCTGAGTTCTAGGGGGACATAGCTCCAGCAAGGCCTTTGAAATTTGGAGGAATTGACATAATTGTTTAGAATGGGTTAGTTAAAATTGTATGACAGCACTTAGATTAACATAATAAATTTATTCATTCATAGTCACGTCATTTGGAATATCCATAAGATTAAAGAAATTTAAGGGATAACTTAAGTTTATATTTTAGTAACTCTATTCATGCCAACTAAATTCAATACATATTTTGAACATATACTCTATATTCCAAGTATTATTTCAGAAAATAATAATAGTAACTCTAGATTTATTCAGTATGCACACATGTTCCAAGTATTTTTGCTAAGCGTTATACATTCGTTATATCATAAATTATGCCTACAATAGTGAAAATTAGAAACTATAAAGAAAGGTAGAGTGAGTTCTCTATATTTTTCATCCTATGATCTTCAGACTAAAATACAATTTCTGATAATCTCTAATACAATCTTGTATTCTCTAATAAAAGCCTTTGTACTTTCTTTTGTCTCAGGTGTTTAATACATATTTTTCACAATTTCTTTACAGTTTACCTTTAAATGGAAATTTAATATTTTCCAGAAATATTTTGGTCTTATTTTATAGTTCATTGTAGTATATTTTGTTTAATTTTCTTTCCAAATAGAGGGGAGTCTTTAGGGTTCTTTAAAAATCTTATTCATCGTAATCATTCAATATATAGTATCTAATTTTATTATGGTAATGTTTAAAATACATTAGAAAATAAAGAAAATATGAAGCACATCATTAAACTATGATTTTGAAGAAAATTTGTTGTCTGGTCAACTTAGGATATTCATTTTATTTCAGTTAAGAAAGTAATAAATAATCAAGTTTTATTCAAGATTGTTTTTAATGAATTTTAAATAAACCATGCTTTAATTTACATGAGTAAACATTGATTTTGTAAATAAAATCTATCATTTTATTGCTAAATTTATCACCAGTGACCACAATACAAAAGATTACCTATTTAAAAGTCAAAGATTAACAGGCTAGCATAATTTTGTTAGCTACATAAAGTACAATACTGATAATTTCCTAAAGGATAAAACATTTACTTATATTTGGAAGAGTTTATTTCAATTAAATAATAAAATAAAGCAAATGTCTTAATTGTCTGAAAATCTTCATGAAGTTTAAGTGCTATACAACTCAATCACTTGTCTCTGAACACATGAATTATAAGTTTCAGAAAAAGTATAGACATACTTCATGTATTTAAAGTATACAATGTGCCTGAGCCATATCATAATTTTTTTCCAGTAAATATTATATAAACTTTTGTTATTGTTAAGTACAATTTCTTCATTTAGACATCATTATAAATCTCATTTTGTAAAGTAGGAGACTGACATACACAGTTTTAAATAACCTTTTTTTGTTGACCTTTTTTGAACTTTATGGTTATGGTATATGATAAAATAGATAGTAGTAGCTGAACCATTTAAAATATGTTGTAAAGGAAAGGTAAAATGTATATAAAGGGATAAATTATATATATCATATTGTTTAAATTAACTTTCTCAATACATCGTAATTTGTCAGAAGTTTCTCTATACTTTCTCCATACTAGAAATTTGTCAGATGGCTTTACTTTTACTTCTTGGCAGGCCTCCCTTGAATCCTTCAAGTGAATGAAATTTTATGCTGCAAGTTATACCACAGTCTACTTTTCTCTCCCTAAGATCTCAAACAATGAGACTTGGGATTTTACCAACTTTGAATACTGTAACGTGCCCATAAGCATTTGGGTTACATGTCATTTGAAAATCTAATGAATAGAATGGATCCTCTATAAAAATTCAAAACTTTGCATGTACACTTAAAATGCTGCATTCAAATTTAAGCAATTCATGGATCCTCATAAGATAATCCATGAATATTCATGGTCTTCAAATTATAGTGCTTCTAGATCCACAAAGAAGCCTAGTTTTGACTTATCATCTTGATGAAATATAATACATAGTGGGAACAGGAAACGGGTTGTTTATGATGAGCAAGAAGTTCATCATACTATAAGTTGGAAAAAAACAAAGCACAGAATTATGTATGTACTATGATTTCAATAATATAAAATGTGTATGCTCTGAACAAAAATTTTAAAAACTCATGCAAAAATAAAAGTTTTGCAATGGTAGTGAGATTATGAATAATATTTGTCCTTTTTAAATGCTATATTGCTTTGCATTTAAATGTAGTATAGTCATAAACCTAGAAAAGAGATAACTTATAGCCTGGACAAATGCAATCATCCCTTAATTGTTCTCTGACATTTATTCTTACTATCTTTCTTTTCATTCTTTTGGATGAAGCTAAAATATATTTTTTTAAAATTCAAGTCTGGGGGATGGACACACCTGTAGCTCTGACTCAAGTGGGGCAAAGACAACATATGTAACCTAAACATCTGTACCCCCATAATATGCTGGAATAAAAAAAATTTAAAAATCCAATCTGGTTATAACACCCCTAATTAAAACTCCCCCATGACTTCTAATTGCTCTATGATAAGAACCCTGAATGTGGTCTCCAGAGCTCCTTTTCACGAAATGGCCTGTGCCCATCTCCCCACTATTTCCTCCAGTTCACTAGCCATTCCCAGAAACAGCCTCTCTGCCTATACAGGTGATTCTATGCATCCATTCCTTTGTCCTCTTTCTCTCTTTTCTTAATATCCTTTAGAATTCAGCTCCAAATTCACTTCCTCAGGAAGGCTCCTACTGTACCTCCAACTTGATCACACTTATAACATTCTGTGTTTTTATTTCATAGCTCTTTTTGAGTGAATGAACAAAGACAAATGAATGAATAATAAACCCACAAACCAGTTCATATTTTTATAAAATATTAAAAATATGTTTTTTTTCTGCATAGATAAAAATGAATGCAAAGCACTGCAATTGTCTGATTTAAGCAATATAGGCAGCCTTCTCCCCTTCAGATTGACATGTGTAGGGCGAGGCCTCTTCAAGATAACACAGTAATGAAACTACAACAGCAAAGAACATCCTCAGTGAGCGGAGAAGATTTTTTACATTTGTAGTTTATTTCTTGAGATTTAGGCTGATAACCTGATGTCAAAACCTCCAGTGATTTTCGTACATTCAGAGAAAGAGAAAGTCAATTAAGCTGTAAAAAGAATGAGTTAACCACATTATTTGTTGTCAGGTGGACACAATGACTGACTGAATCTGTCCTTTTTTAAAAGTTATGTAAGTACAGCCATAGGTCATTTCACACTGGGAGGTTCAAATGGAAAGACAAATTAGCCCAGTGGGAGCTCTTCAGCATCCACCCACTGGTTGGAATAGCATTTCTAAGTGCTCATTTAGAAGTTCAGTCTTCCTGAACTATTTCCAGTTGCACCAACCAGAAAGTGTTGGTACAATTGAACATAGAACCCTTTGTATGGACTTAACAGCTAAGAAATAGGAGTACTTATCACATCCTGCATTGCACTTCGAGTAGTCTAAATACAACACAAAGATTGTGAACTTATAACATTTTTAGTTTTAACTTCAAATATTTCTTGGAAACCTCACATTAGCAAATCCTATTCTGTAATCTAATATTGGCCACAATTTAATATGCAAATAGAAAATACATCCATTAGCTTAAGACAATTTCTAATTTGATTTTCAAAAATCTCACCAGATTACCAAAAAAAAAAAAAAAAAAGAATGGATGAGTTGCTAAAATATTAAGGTTAACAAATCATCAGTTCAAGGGCTTTTTGAAGATCACCATGACAGGAAGAACCATTAACCACTTTGCTCTCTTCTTTCTGTAAATTAGGCCTTTCACACATTTCACAGCTTGAGATGCATTCAAGGCAGAGTCATTTTTCAGTCCTCTCATCAAGTACAGTTACCTGCAGGATGCTGAATGCTGACAAAACATACAATGATTGCTTTTTGCCACGGGGTAATTGGGATTCTGGGTTTTAAAATGCTATAGAATATTTGAGATGTCTAAAAGTTTATTATTTGTTTTAATTGCTCTTAATTTAAAAATGTCATCTCCTTAGTGTGTGTGTGTGTGTGCCTGTTTACGGGTTCTTTGCATTTCTAAAAAGTGAGAGAAAACATTCAGATTTAATATCAAATCCAAAAAAATTGTGTCGTTTCTACTTAAATCTGGTGAAAGAGCCCAAACATCCAAGTACATTTTCACAAATTATAGACAGTTCGATTCAGAGTATGGACATGGGACTTAAATGGAATAAAATATTGGAAGAAAGAAGTTTACTTTTTCCTATATACTTATTACTTATTAAACTAGGTTAGCTTCACTTTAAGGGAAGGGAGTAAGATTTTCCTGTCCTTTATTTGCTTTGCAAATGCACTTTATTCTAATTTTTAAACAAAGAAGAGCTTCTTTTCAGTTGTTAGAACAGTTTTAGCTTTCCTGCAATGTGCATATAGTCAGGTTCATTAATAGAACCATGCAATTAAGGATCTGAATCTCTTCACTCTCTGTACCTAAAGAAATTTTTGACAGAAAATGACTTAGCAGGATAATTTCTACGCAAACTTCAGTTCCTATTCAGTTTCTTAGCACCTAATTTTTTTCTTACAGCCTTTAAAAAACACTCACACATGCAAGAGGAGTTGCCAAGTCCAAAGAAAAGTATGCAAGTATTTGTATTAGTACTTGTTATAAGAACTGTTATGTTGTAATAGACAGTTCCAAAGATGAATAAAGTAGCTAGGTTTTTAAACAATATTTTAGAAGAATGCAAAGTCTGCAGCAGACAAAAAATGTAGCTTAAAAGATTAGAAAACATTTACTTCTGTGACAAAATTGTTAAGCTTTTGTGTTTTTTCTTTACACTTTCAATAAAAGTATTTTTATCTCACTGCTGATATTACTAGAATCAATTTTCTAAACAACTAAAACTAATATTAGGAACAGAGTACTTTCTCATCTCCTTAATAAAATACTTATAGTATTATCTAGTTTTATTCCAATAAGACATGCCATTTTTCTATATTTCTGGCTATGAGTTATTTAAGTGGTTTTAGCTCTCATGTCATAGCTCTTATGTCATAAGAACACAAAGGTTCCTCCTCTTATCCCTTGTACTTGGTAGTAATTTACAGATACTCCTATTCATGGTTTAAAGTAAAAAAAGGTCTGCTACAAGGTTGCAGGCTTTTTTACTATCTTTTCTTTCTGTATTTTCAGGAAGAACTGAAAATAACCAAACACTCATGTAGACATATGAACTTCAAGGTTGAGAGCTAATGATGTACACATTCATACTACATTTCTAAATGTTTTATTACTCCTAGAAGTAAGAGACTTTGGCTAATAAGTTAATGACATATCATGTTGAAATATAATTTTGAGTTAGAGGCTTATTGAAAAAATATTACACAATATATCTACTTTTTCTTGGACCTATGCATAACCCAATGAAATACTACATATTTTTGGTAGGTTAAATTTTAATATCAATTTAATTTAACAAATATTTATCAAGTACCTACTATGTGCTATTTGTGATACTCAAATGAGTCAAGTATACTGTTAGCTATTAAGGGAATTACAACATAAAGAGAATAATAATACATGTTAATAAGTATGAATGATATAGGCAAAATGTACTACTACAGGGACATTACAAACAAAAGGTAAGGAGAACAGTAAAAGGAAGATGAAAGTAATTATTAAGAGTGCCTCTAAAGGTCAAGTATTTTAGACTCCTCTGAAGTAAGATGAAGGGACATCCTTTGGGGGTGAAGAAGGGACAGTGGAGATGGGCATGCTCATTTGATATTTACTGAGCACTTACTATGTTAAAAAGACTTTTAGATATAGTATCAAGAAAAATTTTGTGAAGGCAGTTGTAATTCATATGGGTGATAAATTATGATGTGTAATTTTTACCGTTTCAAAACCACAGAGAATATGGCTTGTTTTTCTCACATTTTCTACTTTATCTATTGATGTTATCTACTTTACTATATCTCTCCATGGTTTGACAGGGATGGAAGCAAAGACAACATTGCTTCTATCCTGAAAAAGAATTTGAGAGAAAAAATCGCTACCCACCCCATTCCCGATGCAACCCAGAGCATGCAGAAATCTTCACTATTTAGAGTGAAAATAATAATATTGTAATAGCAGTAGTAGTGGTAGTATACAAATAAACACACCTGCCATTTATTGAACTTTGACTATTGAACACTGATTATTTGTCTTCTCATTTCCTTCAAAGTATATTTTATATCAAATAGTTTTTGAGTAAAAGAAAATAACTTGTGCTAGGTTAAACTCACAGGAAAAATTTATTATTAGATAGGTAGATGGTTTGTAAACCAGAGCACCACAATGTAACCAGGCTTTATGAAGGGTGAGGAATCAGGACCTGATAGTAGGTTAGGAACTCAGGAAGGAGGATTTATTAGTCTTATCTTTGCTTATCTCCCTATATCTGTAGCTTGGCTTTCTCTATTTCTAAGTACACATGACAAAAAAATGGTGGTAATTTTACAGCTTCAGGAGATGAACCAACATTAATGGCTATTGTTCAAACCCAATTCCAAATTTTCAGGAAAGGGAATTTGATGATGCAAGCTTGGGTCAGATATACAAGATTGAGCCAAAAAATTTTAGCTGGAGTATTAGGTTCACTTACAACACATACGGGGGAAGAGTTCTCAGAGAAAGAAGTCTTGTGTGCATTCCCCAGTGTGACGATGGCACCAAGAGAGTAAGTAATTTGTACAAGTTCACACAGCAGATAAACAGCAAAATGGGATTTCAAATGTAGACTTTTGTCTGAGTAGCTTTCATTGAATGCTACCCCCAAGTAGCTTTTACTCAATTTTGTTGATTCTCGTATTAGTTTCCTACTGCTAGTAGGTAAAGATCAAGTAAAAATTAGTGTCTTGGCTGGGCGCGGTGGCTCATGCCTGTAATCCTAGCACTCTGGGAGGCCGAGGAGGGCAGATCGCTCGAGGTCAGGAGTTTGAAACCAGCCTGAGCAAGAGCGAGACCCCATCTCTACTATAAATAGAAAGAAATTAATTGGCCAACTGATATATATAGAAAAAATTAGCCGGGCATGGTGGCACATGCCTGTAGTCCCAGCTACTTGGGAGGCTGAGACAGGAGGATCACTTGAGCCTAGGAGTTTGAGGTTGCTGTGAGCTAGGCTGACGCCATGGCACTCTAGCCTGGGCAACACAGTGAGACTCTGTCTCAAAAAAAAAAAAAAAAAATTAGTGTCTTTAAACAACATCTTACAGTTCTGGAGGTCAGAAGACTTAAATGAGTTGGCAGGTCTATGTTCCTTTTAGAAGCTCAAGGGGGGATCAATTTCTTTGGCTTTTATGCCTTCTAGAGCAGTGGTCTCCAACCTTTTTTGCCACCTGAGACTGTTTCATGGAAGACAATTTTTCCACGGACCAGGGCAGGATGGATGGTTTGGGGATGATTCAAGTGCATTATGTTCATTGTGCACTTTATTTCTATCATTGTTACATTGTAATATATAATAAAATAATTATATAACTCACCACAGGTTGGGGACCTCTGTTCTGGAGGCCACCTGCATTCCTGAGCCTGGGTCATTCTGACCACTGCTTTGGTCATCATGTCTTCTCTCACCCTGATCCTCTGTCTCCATCTTGAAAGGACCCTTGTGATTGCATTGGATCCACCCAGATAACTCAGGATAGTTTCTCCATCTCAAGATCCTTAAGTAAATCATATCACCAAGGTCCCTTTTGCCATAATATATTCACAAATTCTGGAGATTCACACATTTCAGAGATTAGAATGTAGACATTTTAGTAGGCCATTATTCAGAGCACCACAACCCTCTAGAATCTAGTCTACTACCTAGTATTGCCATTGGAATTGATCTTTTAATCTTCTTTTAAGAACTTACTTGCTACTCATTTTTAGTTATTCTTATCTCTCTAAGATGACTCTAGCAAAAAAATATGATTTTTCTTATTTCATCTTAATATTACTTGAGATTCTACCATGCTTACAGCAATTAATATTCCTTGGTCTTGACAATTTCCAGATCCTTCATTTCTAATGTAATCCATCCATTATTTGAGATGGACTTTAGAACAAAGTTCTAATCTTGACAGAGAAGGGAGCAAAGGGTGAGCATTTTATTTTAAAAGATTTTTATAAATGAAGGCCCAGAGAAAGGCATACATGGAGTAAGCATAGAAAATAGTCTGTTATCCAATCTGTAGGAAATATTTGATGGAAGGATAAGAGGAAAAGTAGATTAGGAGCCATATTTTAGAATCTTTCAAACTAATCTGTAGTGTACTTATGTAATATGATTGATGGAAAAATGATTATAATCTCAAAATTAAGTATTCTGTAAATCTATTACTTTTAAAATATGTTTATGGCATAGAAAATACCCATTTTAATCTATCAACACTCCCGGAAAAAAGAGAAGTCGCTAAATAAATAATGGAAGTACACAAGATAGTGTGAAGGCCTTTTGAAGTCCTCAAATTGTTAAGCATCTCATATGGAGTTCTTTTTTGACTTTGTGCTGATCATGTTCCATTTTAAGTATTAATTTTACCAAAGAACAAGCTCATCTCCTTCAAATTTTAACAGCTTCAGAATAAGATCCTAGCGATAGCTCATCATATTTCATATTAATTCTGCCAAAGAACAAGCTCATCCCCGGCAAATTTTAACAGCCTCCAAATTAAGATCCAGGTTATTTACCTGTAAGAAGATATAAGAAGAAAACAGGACAGGAAAAAGAACAACAAAGTGAGAGGAGTGGTGACCGGAATAATGGGACGAGAGGGTCACCTAAACTCAAAACCAGTTCAATAAGCCACTTCAGGTTTTCATATTTAACTTTCCCTATTAAAAAAGAAGATACACTCTACTGGTGGGAAAATACCCATTTTAAAATAAGTTTGCTGTTCTTTATACACACACGGATTCTGCTTCTAAAATTTCAATAATGATTTTTTTGAAAAAAAATTGTATTTCTTTTTTTTAATTTTAAAATAGACACTCAGCACACAAACATATACACACACAGCCACAAACACATTAGCAAGACTTCCTGGAATGCTGGCTGTAAAGTATGATTGGAACGCTAAAGGCATACACCTTTAAACAAAGGTTTGTTTATTCTGCTTATCTCATTCTGTAGTTCTCATGATTTTTAATAGTATTGACAGATTTTCTGAATGTGAACATTTGTCTATATGTCAACTGTTAGGTAGTAAGTACCCAATGGGTGAAATATATACTCATGTCCATTGTATTCATCTTGGGTAGAACTATTCACACTTATGTTAACAGAAATCAGTTTAATTATACTGTCATTAAGAACCACCTATGAAGGTGTTTAATGGCTATATATCAACTTTGGAGCAAAAGTAGGTGACTTGAATTTGAGCTCACAGTATAAATGAACTATTTTGGCATCCATTAGATTAAAATGATTAAATTACTTCTCTCCTGTGTCTCATAGTCACACAGAAAGTTTTGTACTTTTGCTTAACCACAAAATACCCTCTAGGAGGGGGAAAAAAGTAATTCCATAGCTAATGAAAGGGACATTGTGTTAAGTGTAACTTAATGTTTCCTCTAGATTTACTATTTTAGAAAAGGCTAGAAGTAGAAAATATTAAGCACTAGTGACTTACAATGACATCATTCTGTATTTAATTAAAATGTGTCCTTACTACTTCACTAAGGCTTTCAAAACCATAGAACTTTATCTAATTTCATTTTTTACTTTAAAAATGAAAGTTACTAGAGTTTTCATATTTGATATTCATTTTCTGAAGTATGGTAAAACATAAGTCCAAATATTGAGGCAAATTTAACTCAGAATTGTTTTGCCTATAAAAATGTTCCTAGTGGCTGTGTATATGAAGAAAAATTTCCACAATATTTACCTCCTATTCATTTATGTAGCTGACATTTATTGAGTACCACATACCTTACATCTTAAAGATATGAAGATATATAACATATAGATTTTATTCTAAAGACAAAATTGATATACAGTTAAGTATATAGCATATAATGAGATAAGTGGTGATAAAAACATATACAAATATGACAGCAAGGAGTGTCACGACAGGTTTTCTGGTGGTAAATTATGTTGTAGTGAGGTGTTAGAAGCTTAGCTGACTCTGAGCATTTGGTCTCTTTAGGACAAGGTTGGACTTCTCCCAGTTTCAGCTCTCTCTTCAAATGCTTGGAGCTGTAAAACTACAAGCATTATGAACACAGCATATTTCCAAAGGGAGAACTCTACCCTGTATAATAGCACCAACTTGCCATTGATATTTCACATATAAACACTGACTCAGTTATCTATATGGGCAAGCAAAAATGGATGAATAAAACCCAAGGTTTTAGTAAAAGCCACTAGTATTTACTTTATATTATTTACTTATTTCAATGCTTTCCCTCACTAACTCATTTACTAAAGTCTACCAATAGAATAGAATGGCATCGTTTATCATGGTGGCATTCTTATAGTCTTTTAAAGGATCTCTAAAACAATTTCATTTTGATATAGTGAAAATTTGAAGTATTTAGAACGAGGAATGCTAGCTCCAGGATCTCACTGCATTTAAGTTTTGGCCCAATCCTGGTGCCCATCTGTAGTATCTACCCTAAGGCCTGCCACCAAAGGTAGATCTAGCCTACCACTACTCCAGCATTCTCAGTTCAGTGGAGCCAACTACCATAAATATCCATATTCATGAGAAAAATCTAGTTTATGTGAGAACTTTTTGAAAACCTAATTGACATTAATATAAGGCTTTATAATAACAGTACGAAGTTAGTTGGAATGCCTTCCAAATATTTCTCTTCCTCTTAATTTCCAGAATGTATCACAAAGCATATTTGATCATTCTTTTAATTAACACTATTTCAAATGCTTTGTCTTTCTACACATTCTTGTGTGTGTGTATATGTGTGTGTAAGGGCTGTCTGGAAAGTATCTAGCCATTTTATCCATTATCCATGAATCCATTGTATCTATAGCTGGATACTTTCTGGATAGCCTTCATATATATTTTGCCATTAGGATAATTCTCTCTTTATACCAAAATATGAAATATTAGTCCTATAGGAACATCAGGGGTAGAACTGGAGGTATTAGAATTGGGTTTGTTAGATTACAACAGCTTGGATCTATATTGCCTATACAGTGAATTTTTCATGAATTCATATTAGTTTAGGTTAAAGCAATAACCAAGAAAAGTATAGCCATGCTATATTATTAATGCATCCTAAACCCGTTTGGACAAAGTGAATATAAGTCCAGTCCATAAATTGCTGATTGGAAATGGGCAAGAGAATTAGAAAGCTTGCTAAGGGTAGGGTAGGACAGCTCATGGCAGCCACAATTAATGAGTGAAAGCTGATAATAAAGGAACTTGTGTTGAGCAACACACAGTCAAGATAGTAAAATGGGTAGACCTAAGGAACTGAGTGCTGAGACAAAGCCTTGGTCTGATGCAGCCTTCCAGAGCATCCACAGAGACAGAAGATTAAAGAGCGAATATCACTAAGGCCATTCTTGGCTGTGACATATTTCAGTTAACAAAAATAATTATGATAAGGAAGTATCAAATTTTTTGACATAAGACCTGAAACCTACAATGACCAGAGACCTCCATGACAAAGACTTTGGTTAGGCTTAGGTCATGCTTTCAAATGTTTAAGTCTGGTCCTTGTCTAGTTTGGTCCTTGTCTAGTCTGGTGCATTGTGGCCATAGGACTTTTCCAAACCACAATGTTAGTATCAGAAGAGATACTTATGTGGATGTGTTCCTATCCAGCAGTATAGGTATGTGGGTGCTATCCATAAAATAGATAATGTCACTGATAGTTCTATAAGCTAAGAATTAGTGTTCTTTCTAGTAGTGTCAGGCAACCTCCTGTCCAGTTGGTCTAGCCATCAATCCACAGATTTGCTGGGAACAGTGCAGTTATAGAGTTGAGTATTAAATGAGTATTCTATCATCGGGGTAAATCAAATGACTGTTGGAAGAGGAACTCTCATGTGGAGAGCTCCCTAAAGCCTTGCCCTTAGGAAGTTGTCATTTTTATTAGAGGACATGGCAACTAAATGCAATCTGGGACCCTGGATTAGATCCTGAGATAGTAGAAGGACATTAGTGGAAAAAATTGGTAAAATCTGAATAAAACCTACAGTGCAGTTAATAGCATGGTGCCAATGTTAATTTCCTAGTTTTGCTAATTGTACCATGGTTAAAATTTAATGTTAGGGAAAGCCACGGTATGTGAGAAATCTGTATTGTTTTTGCAACTCTTTTGTAAATATGAATTCATTTCAAAATAAAGTAAAATGAAATATATGACTTAAAAAATGAAATAATTTTATATGTCATGGAATTGTGAAAAACTGCTGGTTAAGCTTGCTACTATTAGAATGCTTTTGATTACAAGTAACAGAGAAACCTTAATTGTTTTAATGGCTTATTGAACTGAAAAAAATCTTAAAAGTAAGGAGATGCTGAATCAAGATGTCATTCAATCAAGACTGGCTTCTTCTCACTTAGATTCTCTTTAGCTTAGCCTTCCTTCACAAGCTGCTTTATCCTCAACCTGGTAATGAGATAGTTACAGAAGTTCTAGGTCTCTCCCTAGTGTCCAGGGAAAGAGAGGTCTACTAATTGCTGTTTTTAAAAAGCAAGAAACTATCTTTCCCAGAAGTTCCCAGGAAATCTCATTTCTCCCCAGATCTAACTGGAATAAATTGAGTTGGAAACTCATTCCTAAACCGATTGCAGATACAAAGGAAATCACTTAGACCACTGGCCAGGGCATCAGAGAGGGCACTGAGCTATGTGGAGCTGGTTTAAATAGACAGACTGAAATCAGGTTCTTAGAGAGGGGAAATGGATACTAGAAAGGAATGAACACAGTCCACTGCAACATATTTTTTCAAAATAAAAATCATACACATGATCTAGTACTAATAAATAAATACTCTAATGTGGAAACAAAGACTGACTCTGAAAGGCATTACCATTCCAGAAAAAACAGGGAAACTTTGCACTCATCCTGTATAGCATGGTGCTGTAATTATTTCAGCAATCTGGTGAGACCCAGTAGGTTAACTTATTAGTCCTTTAAATTCCAGCACTGATTAGTCTGATCCTTTTCCACTTGTTTCAATCAGCATCCTTGGAAATGGTTCCTTTGTTTACATACACTTGGCACATTGCCCATCCCTAATTTGATCACCTGCACCTGGAAAAACGAGTAATTTCATTTGAAGATTCAGGTGCCCTCATTAAGGAACAAAACATTACATAAGCTTCCTGCAGGCTGAACAAATTTAAATTGTTCTCACATAAGCATCTCACCTTCTTACACACAAAATGTTATATGAAAAGAAAACAAAAGAGTGTCTTTTGACAGAAAGGGTAAAAATACTCTATGTTCTCTGGAGAGAAACAATCTGTTATTGGAATGAGCTGGCAAAGTTCTCTGTATTGGCATAGTTCACCACATGGAACAGCCTCAAAACTAACGATGCTGGTTAGTGCGTTGTAAAAGAAAGGACACAGCTGGTTTGTGTACCTCCAAACACAAATGTTAACAAATATGAAATAGCATTTAATGTACATGACTTATTCAAATATAGTTATTTAAATTGTTATCTACAAGTAATTATGGCCATGCAAATGCCATCAATGGATGCAAGCTGCCATTTACATGCTACATATTACACTTTTTTCTATAGTGAATTTAAAAACATATGGATAAGTTGCCCTGGCACTTAGGACCAATTGTGTACATATCTGTAGATCTGAATTCTCCTTTATCTGTAAACCAAAGTATCTTACGGCTTGTTGGCTTTCTCCATGTGGTTAAACCTTGACTGCCCAAACTCAGTCTTTTTAAAATGCAATTGATTATAACATAATCCAAACCTGTCTCTCTCCCTGCATCGTTAAGAGCACCGCTATATATGCAATGACCTCAGTCTATAAATCCCAAGGTTATCTCTCATTCTTTCTCACTGTTTCTCTGCCTATACTTACAATTACTAAGTGTTCTTGATTGTATATCTAAGTATTGTTTTAATCTGTGATTTCCTTTCCAATCCCACAATGACCACCTTGTTACTGTGGATTATATTTCTAGCTGTTCTTTACTTCAAAATTCTCCCTCTCCGCCCCAACACAGAAACACACACATTCACACTCCCTCACACACACAGAGCTCTCAGAGAAAATTACTAATACATAGATTTATGATATTGTCATTCTCTGCTTCAAAGTACTCGATGGCACACTACTAGCTAGTAACTAAAGTTTAATAAAAAAGACTCTTCATAGTTTGACCACAAACTATCTTAGCAGTCTATTACAATGAACGTATTTTAGAGATCAGCTTAATTGGCTTTATTCATGTCTTCTTTTTGAAAACACTTGCTTCTGTCATCCTCCATGATACCTATTTCTCTTCTCTCCTTGACCAGGTCTTCAGTTGTATCATCCACTCATTTTATTTTAGCTAGCACCTTTATGATAATCACTCCCAAATTTGGTATCTTCAGCTGAGTTACTTTCCTGAATCCCAAATCTACATATCAACTGCCTACTACTTTATCTTCTGGGATAGGAAATTGAACCTATCACTTTCCTCTAACCATTCAATATGTCCCTTTATACTCAATAATCAAATATTGATAATTCTAACTCCTAATTATTACTGTGATCTTAGAAAAAGTTTCAAGCCTGTTAGCCTAACTGAGGTAATGGTCATAGGTAGGGGGAGGTAGAAAAACAATGCAAATTTGGATCTGTTATTTTAAAATTATACAAACCAGAGAAAATACTAAAAATGGGGGATAGATTACACAGTACTTTAAAATCTGGAAATAAATATAGCAAACAAATTATTATTCCCAATATACCTATTAGTATAATCCTAGATATATATTTATTCATTTCATCTATCCTCTATCCACATTTAGCATGAAGTATGAATTTGACACTGAAGAGTAATTGTCACTTTGAGATGCAACATAAGTCCCAATTTCATCCTTTTACATGTAAAAATATCTTAAAAACAAAATCTTTACCATATGCAGTATTTTTAAAGTTTATGGCAAAAATTATTTTTATTATTTTCTCCATAAACTGTTAAAATGTGCGTTAACATATTAATGACATGCTATATTAACATGCAAATACTTATGTATATTTCTATTCTAATAATTAGAACAGAACAGAACATTGCACTTATAAAACAATGTTATGGTTGTATTTTTTGGCATGAATATATATACAGGACAGGTTTAATGTTATAACTTTATCAAAAATGCTTCATTTAGAATTAAATAAAAAACATCAATGTGAGTAAACAAAATAAAATAAAATCCTCACTCCTGTCATATTTACTATATTACAGTTGTCTTATCAAGTAGAGCTCTATCTAGTAGAGCTGTAGTTTGAAATAAGCTATCTGAACTTATTTAATAATTATGAATTAAAAAACCCTTGAAATGCAAAAATATTCCAGATTTTGTAATTTCTGAAAAAGTTTTAAATGTTTTAGTTCGAACCATGTGAAATTGCCAATATTTGATCATTTTGCCTACAAAAATATCAGTTCCATATGGTTCACTTATGTAATTTTATTCTAGTCCACTAAATTTACTCAAACTATTTTCATTTGTAGGTGTTAAAACTGTACATTAAATAGAAATGTTGAAAGAACATTCAAATTCAGCTTTACGAAATTATAGCTAAAACTTGTTAATATTGTATCATGTGTGATAAATGTATTTATTTATTTTTAAAGCCCTGTTTACAGCATGATGATAAATATATTTATTCATAAATATAGTAAATATTTTTATGTTATCTCTTCTTCAAATTTGGAGAATGGAACACCAAACAAACTCATTAAGCAATATGCAGACTGAAGTAATTTAACAGGAAAAAATTCAACACACTATAAAAATAAATAAATATAACTTGCTACTGGCAGCAGGTCCCATGATATCCTATAATCCAATAAAGATTTGTGTGCACACAAAAGATTTTTAAAATAAACAATTCTGATGGTGTGTTTACATTTTGCTTATCTAAATTTTGTCAGTTTTATTTCTACTAGCAGTAAAACTAAATATTTATCTATTCCTTAAGGAATTACTCTTTTCTTTGCAATAACTCTAAGATAAAGTACTAATTTAGGGATGACATATAGAAATAAATTAACAAAAAATTAAAACTTCCTCCTAAAGAACTGGTGTTTTAAAATTTCATTTCACTAATGAAAGCAATTGCTATTTCAATTTTATTAAAGTCTATAAAATATTTTCCTTCATATTTTGAATCAGTTATGAGGTTTTAAAATTTAAGTAACAGAAAACACAGCTAACAATGGATTAACAATAAGAAGGTTAGTATGTCACATCTCAGGAAGGCACCAGTTCTGCAGTGATATAAAGGATCTGGATCCTGTCCATCATGTTGCCATCTGGTTCCCTGTATGTTAATTTGTACTCTTAGTCTGATTCCTTTCAGAGCCCCACCATGGTAATAGACATCACAGATAGACCACAAAGTCCAGAGGAAAAAGATGACATTTTCTTTCCATGCAATTTTTTTTTTTTTGAGTGAGAACAATCCCTTCTTTTCATTGAACAGAATTATATCACATTCCTCTGTAAAAAATCACTAGCTAGGAAATGAGAATCACCTAATTGGCTTAAGATAATCAATATTCTAGTTTTTAGTGCGTCTCTATATACATGGCAATGGTGAGAATAAAATGGAGAGTGCAATGCCTTGGGTCATCAAACATGTTTATGCACTAGACCTTGCTAATGAGTCTACTCATTTTCATTTAGAGGAAGAAAACCTATGTAAAATATTGTAAATGAATCTTAGATATTTAGTGTCTTTTTCTAAACATCTCTTTGATGTAGAAAAAAGTCTGGAATGAAACAGAAAACCTTGAGTAACTCTAGGGAACAAAATAGGAACTATGAGGGAAAAGCAGTTTCACTTTTTAATATATGTGATTCTAGATGTTTGACTTTTTTACAGTGAGAATGTGTCACTAATCTTGTAATTGAAAAACAAAGAAAAATTGTTTTTCCTAGTAATGTTGTAAATTATGCAAATGATCACATTAAAAAGAAATACTTTTTTCAATTTAAAACAAGCAGAATAAAACTTATGAGATAGCATGTATTGATCTGAGGAAGCCATTTCTAAAAGTGTGGGAAATCCATCATTGAACACAGTGTACAGAAGTTTGATATTTAATAAAAGAATTACAGTTTTTAGACCAAGTTAGGATGTTGAGCCACTTTGAAATCAGGCATTTCTTGGCTGTGTACGGTGTTCACGCCTGTAACCCTAGCACTCTGGGAGGCCGAGGTGGGAGGATGGCTTAAGGTCAGGTGTTTGAGACCAGCCTAAGCAAGAGTGAGACCCCTGTCTCTACTAAAAATACTAAAAATAGAAAAAATTAGCCAGGCAACCAAAAATAGAAAAAATTAGCCCAGGGTGGTGATGCATGCCTATAGTCCCAGCTACTTGGGAGGCTGAGGCAGGAGGATGACTTGAGCCCAGCAGTTTGAAGTTGCTATGAGCTAGAATGATGCCACAGCACTCTAGCCTGGGTGATAGAGTGAGACTTTGTCTTGATAAAGAAAAAGAAAAAGAAAAGAAATCAGGCATTTTTTGACCATCCAGATCTGCACCATATGTACCATCTAATACAATAGCCACTAGCCTCAATATGGCTATTGAGTACTTGCAGTGTAGCTAGTAGAATTGAAATGTGATACGAGTGTACCACACATACTCGATTTCAATAAATATAAAATATCTCATTAATTAATGAGTTTTGATGCTGGTTACATATTAAAATAATATTTTGGATATATTGGGTTAATAAATATATATTTTAAAATTTATTTTCATCTGATTCTTATTTGTTTATGTTAAAAATAGCTCCCAAAAGATGTAAAGTTGCATTCGCTCACATTTGTGGCTCTTATTACATTTCTATTTTACAGTGCTGGTCTAGATGTCTCATGAGAAGGGCAGGTTAGATTTCAGTTTGCAGAAGAATTGAGCAGCTGCATGTAAAGACCAGTAGCTGGATGTGCTGGGACAGAAGTTAAATTTATCAA
This sequence comes from Microcebus murinus, assembly GCF_040939455.1. Classification (NCBI taxonomy): domain Eukaryota; kingdom Metazoa; phylum Chordata; class Mammalia; order Primates; family Cheirogaleidae; genus Microcebus; species Microcebus murinus. The sequence continues at coordinate 53,982,935 of NC_134112.1, forward strand.
ATGCAAATCTTTAAGTCTCTCAGGAATAAGATCAATTTTTAATTTCATAGTTAATCATAATCTAGATAGGTAGAATCTAGGTAGGTAATCATCTGAGGTAGGAAAGAAATGTACTCTGAAAAAACAAGAGAGGAGTGTGAAACAAATAAGGAATAATTATGTGTTAAAAACTGAAGAAAGAAATAGTGTTGAGAGTAACAGGAAATCCAGCTAATCAGATTACTTTCTGGCCTAGCCATCATAATAAAGATGGAGTCAGATAACAATTAATTTAAGAAAATGATAATTGGTGAGAGCTGAGGCTACACTTGATTCTAACCTAATAATGGAATTGAACACAGAAGTGATGATTTCTCCCCCTCTTTCCAACTCACACACTTCAGTTTAGTGAGCAGGACGATGAGAGAAGTGATAAAAGCACCTTCTTAGGAAGTTTCAGAGGATATCACCACAGAGACTCATAAGCTTGTCAGTTTCTGTTGGGAGCATCTAAGGAGCTTGATGTTATAATTGAAGGATCCCACAGGAGCTTCAGGAAATAGCTTTAGGGATTTGGAAATGAGATTTCCAGAGACTGTACTAGCAGTGCTCTGGCTAAGCTTTCATATTTTGTTGCTTTTTATTATTATGATTTTTACTTCCTTTTCACCCTAATGTGATTCAAGGTACACATAGACTACAACTTAAAACATTTAGAAACAGAATTAAATCATTTTAAGAAGATTAAAAAAAGAAAAGGATCTAATACCTTTAAACTTTAAGCTATTTTGAAATGCATCTATAATAATGTGTGACTTTTGTGATCTGCTTTACTAATTTGGGGTACAAATAGATGATATTGATTTAATATGCAAATTATTCACTGGAAACTCTTCACATTAGCTAAGTGTCTCCACTTCCTCTGATCAAGCCTCTCTGAGATCACTAGATGCTGCTTTTAAATGCAAGTTTCTTTCTCTCTCTCTCTCTTTTTTTAATGCAAGTTTCTTAATGCTCACCTGTCCAGGCATTCAGCTACAGGGGTTTTAACAATTGTTCTTATAAACAGCTTTTCAACTTCTTTAAACATATGAAAATCGGTATTGCATCCAGATTAAAAAACTGAGAGACTTTTAGCATTAAAAATAATGGAGTAAAAGATTACTAGATAATATAGATAAATATTATTAGTTTTAAACCTATATAATTAATTTATATACATGAAAATCAAATTAATCTAGTAATAACCAAAGTATAAAATATCATGAAAATATGGAAGTTACTGCTTAAGAAAATAGTTAAATATTTTAATTACATAAATAATTCTTGAATACCTGCTTGGTTTAAAAAAATTACATGACACCATTGCATATCTTTCCACTGAAATTCATCCCTATTCTTTTTTATAATCATTATCTTTAAATATTTTGTATGTATATTTCAAATTTTTTAAACACAGTCTCATGTATTTATAAATATTTTGTTTATAATTATATGCATATATGTATGTATTCACATGACCATATACCTATAAGTTTTTATATATATCAATGGATTTTAGTTTTTTTTACCTTTTTTTCTAAATGGCATCATATCATATAATTATCTAGTATTTGGGAACTTGATTTTCTATAAAAAATATATTGAGATTCCTTGCAGGTCAGCACATCTTGGATCTACTTTATTCTTTTAAAGGGTTGCTTAAGTTTTCATAGTATAGATTAAACATAGCAAATAAAACCCAACTTTCAATAAAGTTGAGAAAAGCATTTGCTTTACTATGAGAGAATAAATATATTTCTTACTTTAAGGCATGTGAGTTTCCAATATTTTCATATTTGAGAGGTTGACCTGTATTACCATGTCCATTTACATATAAGGAAACCACATCCAGTAAGCATAAGAAATTTACAGCAAATCAAGTAGTTAGCAAGTTGTTTGGGGATGTCTGACTATACTTGGTAGTCTTCCATTTATATCAATGAGGTCAGAATGAATTTTGCTGAATTAAGGATATTAGAAATGGGCAGATTTTTAAACTGAATAGATAGTAGTGGTAAGGTGTTATTTATCATTGAGGGAAAAAACCCAAGTGGAATGTAGGTTGTGATTACTATTAAAATGAAATTGAATTGCGAATGCCTAGGTGACTATAACAGCATAGCAGTCACTATCCAACATATGTATACTCACAGATACATTGCTTGAGTAATTAGCATTATTATGGCAAATATAATCTAAGTAATCTATATTCTTTTTGCAAATAATTGAACCAAACAGATTTCTCCAAAACAGTATAAGGAATTATTTTTAATTCCCTGTAATTAATATTTGAAGACAAATTTTAGAGCTATGCAGCTTGAAAAAAAGAAGTAACATATGCACACCCACAGTCCTTTTCCTCCTTGCCTGCTAAGAAAAATTCTGAGTCTGCCAGCTTGGCTCCTGGTCCTTTGCTAAGCTTAATCAGGGTAATGGGCAGAAAAAAAGTAGATGGCAGGAGTGCTATTAATAGATTGAATTGGAAAGTACAGCTTTATTTCTAGAAGAGAAAGGAATACATCCATAGTGGAAGGGAAGAAAGATTTTAAGCATTTGAAGAATTACAGATATTTTTGTGAGCATCTTTTGTGTAAATGAAGTAAGGGGACAAGGAGAAATTTCGCTATAAGTTATGAATGGAATCTCTTTTGGACATTTAAAAACACTATAGTAAGATTGGCAAAGCTGTTGTGATTTTCTGAATATGCAATTAAAGAATAATTTGAAAAAATAGATTTAATTTGACAAAAAGTATTTAGTGTGCTGTATAAAGGATGGTATTTGTCTATAAAATTGGATAAAAATAAACAAAAAACATCAAGAATGAAGATAGAAAGTGTTGTAAGGAGAAATATAAGTACATTGTATGTTTGCTCAAGAAGCCTTAAAATAAATACCACACTGAGGAGTTTCATGTAGGGAATAATGTAATCTTAAAATATTTCAACATGAGATAGAAGGCACATGATGAAAACTGATTTTTAAAAATTGAATCTTTTCACATGATGTAGGATAGATGTAATTGAAGAGAAATAAAAACTATCTCAGAAGTATACCAACATGGAACAGGTTTGATTCATTAATAAAATGCTAACTTTCTTAAAGACACTATTAAATTCTAATATTTTAAACCAATAGATAACAGAACTTAAAATCAAGGCACATAATTGAAATTGTTACCTAACCCAGCTTTATCTATATGAGATATATTACATGTAAAGTGGAATTAGAAGTAGTATCTGTAAAATGGAATTAGTAGTATGTCCTATGTGTTTTGAATCACATATCCCTAATCTTGTAAAGTTAAATATAAGAACGAGTGAATAACATGATTAGGATTATATTTGCTATATGCCTCATTGCCATACTTTTGGTAGAGTAGAATAACATTTGAGCCTTAGACTTAGGAAATTATGCATTCATAAAATTTTTTACATAGTAATTAAATAAAATTATAGCTAACAGTTGTTGCATACTATATTACATAAATTTACTGAATTCAAAGCAAGGTATATACATTAATATTAACTCATTTGATGCTCAAATCATAAGAGTCATTTACAAGTTTTACCTTCATTTTAGAGAAAAGAAAATTGAGACATACATAAGTTAAGTCACGCAGTGTGTCAACTTGACATGGCTCAACAATGCCCAGATAGCTAGTAAAAAATTATGCCTGGGTGCACCTGTGAGTGTATTTCCAAAAGAAATTAGCATTTGAGTCAGTAGACTGAGTAAAGTGGATCACACTCAACAATGTAGGCAGGCATCATCCAATCCATTGGAGTTTGGAATAGGACAAAGAGGCAGAGGAAGGGTGAATTCTCCTCTATTCTTGATCTGGGACATCCACTGCCTTCTCTTGCCCTTGGACATCTGGGCTCCTGGTCCTTGGGCTGAGTTAATATTAACTCATTTAATTCTTAAGACCTTAAGAGTCCTAACTATGAGACTAACATCAGCAAACGGTCCCCCCACCTCCACCCCTGATTCTCAGGCCTTAGAGTCAGAGTTATACTATCAGCTCCTCAGGTTCTTAGGCCTTAGGATTCAGATTGAATTATAGCACTGGCTTTCCTGGTTTTCCAGCTTGCAGCTGACAGAACTTCTTAGCCTCCATAATCAAGGAGGTTAGCAAATTCCCATAATAAATCAATGTTTCTCTGTCTTTCTTTACTTTTGCTATTTTAAAATTTATGGTATCTGAAATCAGAATCACTATCTCTGCTCTCTTTTGGTTTCCATTTGCCTGAAAGTTTGTTTTCCAACCCTTGACCTTGAGTCTGAGAGAGTTTTTATGGGTTAGATGCATTTCCTGGAGACAGCAGATACTTGGCTTATGATGTATTATCCACTCAGCCAGTCTATGTCTCTTCAAAGAACAATTCAAGCCATTCACATTTATTGAGAGGATTGATATTTGGGGTAGATTTTGTTCATATTGTTGGGTAAGTTCTTATTTTTTGTTTTACCTCTGGAGCCATTATGGAATTTGGGTTCTGGGCTTTAACTCTTGAGTGTTTTAAATTTGGTGTGTGTCTCTTGTGATGTTCAGTGTGTAATGCAGGTCTGAGTACTTTCTGCAGAGCAGTTCTGGTCTTTGCAAATTCTATCAGTGATTGCTTGTCTGGAACAGTCTTTATTTTTCCCTTGTAGATGAAGCTAAATTTTGCCGGGTAAAGAATTCTAGGTTGGTCATTGCTCTGTTTAAGAAGATTGAGGATGGATTCCCCAGTCTCTTCTGGCTTGTAGAGCTTCATCTGAGAAGTCTGTAGTTACTCTGATAGGTTTTTCTTTGTAGGTTATCTGTTGTTTTCATCTTATTGCTCGAAGGACTGCCTCTTTCATGTTTACTTTGGCCAACCTGATAATTATGTGACGTGGTGTTTGCCTTTTCACGTTGAGCCTTCCAGAAGTTCTGTGTGCTTCTTGTATCTGGATATCTAGGTTTTTGGCCAGGCCAGGCATATTTTCCTCCAGTACTTCAAGAAATGGATTTTCCAGCCCTTGTTTATTTTTTTCTTCTCTCTCTGGGATGCTTGTAATTCTTATATTTGGTTTCTTTACATAATCCCATATTTCTTGTGTGTTCTGCTCTTGTCTCTTGCTTCTGTATTCTTTTTCTTCATCTGATTTGTTTAGCACATAGGTTTTATCTTCAAACTCTGAGATACTGTCCCCTGCGTGATCCATTCCATTTTTAAGGCTCTCCACTCTGTTTTGAAGTTCCTTGAATGCCTCCTTCATTTCCAAGATTTGTTTGTTGTTTTTTGTTTTGTAATATTTCAATTTCTTTAGAGAATTTTTCATTCATTTCCTGAATTGTTCTTGTGATTTCTTTGTGTTGGGCTTCTATTTTGGGGTTTCCTTACAATCCATATTGTGAATTCTTCCTTCATAAATTTAATCATTTCATTTAAATTGGTATCTGATTTTGAAGGTCTCATGATTTCTCTTGGGGATGTCTTTTCTGTCTGCTCTTTCATATTCCATGTGTTTTTTTCTCTGGTTCTTTCTCATCAGGGTAATTGAGAACTGGGAGTGCTAGGACTGGTTTGTGCCCTTAACATCAAGCCCCCAAGGGACATTCCTTAACAGTGGTGGGAAGAGGCACGCTCGTTTATATTTCCTTAGAGGTATTTTGGCAAGTTGGGTTACCTCTGACCTGTTGTCTTCACATCTTGCCAGTGGAGATTAGTGATTTTCATCCCCCAGCTTAAGCTCCCATGCGGTAAATCGTACCTGTGTGTATAACTCCACTGCCCTCTAGTAGCTTGAGATGGAGGGCACTGTGTTGAGCTGTGGGGTTACCTTCTCTGTCATTTGTTTTATATTATGTGGAGGAGCCAGTTATTGAGGTAATCTGATGCCCTTGTGTTGATTTCTGGTCCCCAGGTGAGGAATACTAATGTCCCAATCTTTAGGAAGGATCTTGACTCTCCTGAGAGTTACTTGGACTCTATTCCCCCTTAAAGTGGTGGTAGGAGCAAGGAAGATTGCAGCTGCTGCCTACCAGCAGGATGTGTGTGCTTCTATGGTTGCTTGATCTGCTGCTAGGTGTAGCCACTGATATGTTATTCAGGGTTCTTCCACTATACTTGGGAGGCTGCTCCTAATGGCAGGGGTTACTTGGTGCACCTGCTGTGGCCTCTGGCCAAGATTTTCCTTCCCTCACCACAAACTCCACTGTTGGCAGCTGCTCAGAAGTAGAGATCAGGCCCCAGAGCTATGATCATACTAGTTGACCTAAGTTGGTCTGAGAGGCCAAGTCACTAGGCTGTCAATTATTGATCTGTGCCAAGGCCCCACAGATTCACATTAGAGGCACAGGGAAAGTGACTTTTCTTGCCTCTCCCTACCTCCAGGGGTGGAGCCTACCACTTTCAGTGTAAAAGTTGCAGCACTAGGGGGAGGGGAGATGCCCGAGTCTGCCCAGCCCTCCATTGCCTGTGACTTCTGCAGATGTCGGCCTCCCACAGCAGGGTAAGCACTCAAAATTCGCCCATCAAAATGAGCCTGGCTAGTTGACAACAGGTTGTGGAAGGGCGGTGCCCATAGGGAAAGTCCCTGGGCTGGAGGAAGGGTTTCCACGGAAACCATAGGGCACCACAGCATCTGGGTTGTGGACTCCAGAAATGGTGGCCAGCCACCCACAGAGTTCTAGTGCTGGGGGCAACTGTTTAGGAGTTGGCGGATGCTGGATTGGGGAGCTGAATCAACAGGACACCCGTTGTCTCTAGTGTGCCACCCTCCTGCAATCTCACGCCTGTCTGGCAGGAGCTCTTGCACTTTCTGACCCACCCTGAGCTGGCCTACTCATTTGCAGCAGTTTCCAGGTTAGAGCTCCCTTTTCAGTATTCACCTCTGTTGTTCTGGTCCGGCCGACTGCCAGAGGCGAGGTGTCTGTCTTCTAACTCCCTTGAGTGGTAGTTCAGACCAGTCCATTCCTGCCTATTACAGTCCCCAGTTCTAGGGAATTCAAGATGCTTCCCACTATTGTCTCCTCTCCACAGAGCCCAATGTCTCCTGCCACCATTTTGCACTGACTTCAGGCAGGTCCCTGTCTGAGTGGGTGTGGAGGTCAGTGGAGAAACAGGACGTTCTCCTGTGGGTCAGATCTCACTGCACTTGTTTCTATTGTGTATCTTATACTCTCCAGACTTTGTGATCCTATCTCTGATTCACCATTTTTTTTTTCCCTGTGCTGTGTCCCATGTTGTTTCTCTACAGTTTGATAGTTTCACAACACTGTTCTTATGGGGGAGCAATTCACTCATATGTAGCAGACCAAGTTCTTCACCTCTTTTTCTGGGAGCAGGAAGCCAGGAAGTCACATTTACTCTGCCATTTTTCCTGTCTTTCCCAAGAGCTTGCACTCTTAATTGCTACTCACCATTGCCTCACTCTGCCAGCTAATCCCAGCTATTTTTAAAAGCCACAACAAGGTTCATTTTTAGGGGAAAGCAATCACTCTCCAAACACATAACTTTTAAGACCAGTTTGATGACTTTTAAGTAGAAGATTTTTAACCATGTAACTTTTTCTATGCTTTTCAAATAATAAGGCACACTTATTGTCCATATACGCTATGGAATTATCTGTTATGTCATATCTACAGCATCTTGTACTAATCTAATAGTTTATTTCATCCCCCATATATATGTGCCTGGTGAATAAATTGCAAACTAAATTTGCTTTTATTTTCAAGAGGCACTGCATGATAATTTATAATATATTTACACTTTTAATATATTTCTTAAAAGCCTTAAATTACTTAAAATTCCATTAACTTAAAAGAGTTTGTGAATATATATATATAACTTTTAAAAAGAATTTTGACATTTATTTATTTTATCTTTGTACTGTTGACATTTGATGTTCTGTGGAAAATCCTTTAGTTTTTGTTTGATAAACCTTAGGAATAAAAAAGAAAGAGTGAATTTTAAGAAATTTATAGTATCTAATTCTTCCTAGATATATATCTATTCTAACTTTTATTTTATAGCCTTAAATGTACAAAATATATAAATATGGGTGTTTTGGTAAGCATGGCCTTGAAGTCTCCTATGCTAAAAGAAATAAGGAAACTACGTATTTGTCATTTACTGTCTTTTCTCTTTTTTCATGCATTTGTGTCCCTTTTAACTTGAATATAGCAATTTCAGAGCTCAAGGAAACCTGGAGTCTGTACTTACATTGTTGACTATAGAGATTATTTCCTTTGCTGGAGCATGGTGGGTAATGACAGACTGTACACACGAAAAGGAAAACCTGAAGATTTTTATTATAATGTTTAGTAGAAGATAAGTTACTTAAAACAACCTCTATTATAGTCCCTTCTTTTACTTGCTCTTGGTCTTTAAAGAAAGGAACATGCTGATTAAAATATCATGCAAACCTCTTTGGTTGCTTTAAAGTGATATAAACCTGAAATATTATATTAATAGAATAGCTAGAAAGGACCTTCAATATTCTTCCAACTTGAAGTTGTTACTCTATTGGAGATCCCAAATCCATCAGAGATCTGATAAAAACAATGTATATTCTCCCTATAAAAAGGTACATGTGGCTATAAATGCAACATTTACTGAACCGACAGGAATTCAGCACACCCAGAAGTCCTCCAAGGTCCAGTAATATCAGATTCACAACTTCTGATCCAGTGTGTCTTCATTTCATAGATAACAAAAATGATTCAATAAGATGGAGATAATGGCATAAAGGCACATGTCCAAATTACCTCATGAATGCATTTATTTCTCTATTTGCATATACGTGTCAATGACATATTTTCTTTTGTAATGTATGTAAATTTAGCTCAAGTAATCAAATCTCTGCCTCATTTTTCACATGGATTTCTGTTCTTTTCTCAGTGTGTCTTTTATAAGACGACATTTGTCATTGGATTTAGGCTCTACCAGATCGATGTCATGTTCAGATCCTTATTTACATCTGCAAAGACCCTTTTTTCAATTAAGGTCACATTCACACCTTCTGGGATGTAGACATATGTATTTTGGGGACACCATTCAACCCCCTATAGTGCTATTTACTGATCATTTGTTAGGTGCAGGGTATTGGATGTACTGTTTCTTTTGATCTCACCAAAATTCTGTGAAGTAGGTAGCAAGGTACTCACTACAAATAAGGGAGCTATGACTCACAGGGGTTAAGCAACATTCTAGACTTCACACAACTTAGTCAGTGGTTAAGCTCTTCTTTGACCTATATTCTCACTGGTCAGAGTTCATATGAAAAGCTCAATTAGATACTCAAAGTGAAATCAAACAAACAAACCAAACTTTTTAAAGTCCTCTTCGATTTTATGATTTAATAAAACAGAAACTATATTAAAACAAATAGCTGATATACAAAATAGAAAGGACATACAGTGAAGAGAAATCCATATAAATTATTAAGAGAATTCAGAGAGAGCTGATTTACTCTGCCATTTGTCAATCTATGGTGTCTCAATATCTTAATACAATAAGGCTGATTATAGATCCTTCATGTAACATTCCATCTCTTTATTTTTATACTCATAAATGCAAATCTACACTATCTTTATGGGAATTCAGTCATTCACTTCTTCAATATTTATGGAGTACCAAACAATCATGTTACAAACTCAGGATTTCCTGGTAAAACAAAACAAAAATAAACAAATACCAAAAACCAAATGCTGGCCTTTCCTAATGGTATGTACATGTTGGTGGGGGAGATAGACAGTAAAGAAATGAAAAGGCAAATATGTAAAATGATTGCTAGTTTTAGTGAGCACTATGAATGCAATGGGAAGCTCTGATAGAGAAAAGTGGAGGGATCCTACCTGAAGTGGGATGGTCAGGGAAGGCCTCCTCTGTAAATGGGGCACTGTTGTGAAGTGCAAGCTTAGGAATACTCGTGAGAAAAGCAAAGAAAAAGCTTTGCAGACTAAGGAAACAACCCATGCAAATAACTTAAGAGAGTTATGCTTAGAATATTCACAGAACTGAAAACAGTGAATTGTGTAGGAGTGTCACATGCTATGAGATAGGCAGATGCCAGGGGATGTAGACTCTTGCGTAAGATAAAGAGTAAGAATTTTTCCCAGGTGTAAAGAGAAAACACAGCAAGTCTTAAGCAGGGAAATTAAATAACTGAGTTCTTTTTGGGAAGATTGTATTTGCTGCTTGATGAAAAATGGATTGGAGGGAGGCAAGAGTGGAGGAACAGGGGCCAGTGAAGGCACTTTGAGACTTAAAATTATCTGTCAATATTTAAACTTTATTTGGTTGATGGCCTGACTCTGAGATATACGGAGAGTATACTATACTGTTTTATTTTTTTTTTTATGTTTACATATATTATCAATAGTATGGGAAGTATTAACTATGGCTACTTTTGGGGAGTGATATTGGCAGGAGAAAAGTGGTGGAGGTATAGAGCAGTTTTCTTTGCATTATGTTTCTGAACTGTTTAAAAGTTCTGAGCTGGTCCTTCAACTATTTCCTGAGTCAGGATCTGACACTCCTTTTTAAAATTCTCCAACATACAAATTGACTCAAAAATAATATACATTTTTTCTACCATTGGCATTTTCTTGAAATTAATGTTCAAGTTTTAATCATTTTATAAATCTAACAGTGAATCATTAATTTGGAAATGAATTTATCAAATATTGAATTCTAAAGATCCCACGGAGTCATTTGAGGGATTTAAGGCAGTAGAGAGAGTGCATGACTTTTAAGTCTGGTCCTTAGTATTTGTGAGCTGTGTAACTTGGTAAGTAACTTCCTTCTAAAATACTCAGTCCCCTCATTTGTAAAATGTGGATTATAATAGCTGTGAGAAAGAACACATGAACAAACATTTTTATTGCATAGATAATATTGGTCTTCTTATTCTTAAGATATAGTAATTTTCTTCGGTTTTAAGCCCTTTCTTATTTAATTTCTGGAATAGAAATGAGGATGTTCTTATATGCAAATAGTAGAAATTCCTGTTACAACTGGTTAAACAAGGAAATTTATTATCTCATTTAGCACAAAATACAGAGATAAGAGGCTCCAGAGTGTAAGGATCTAGACCTTCTTTGTGCATATTAGCTGCAATAATGTCATTGAATATTCAAGTTCTTTCCAATTTCCCAATCTTTACCCTGAGCTCACTCAAGTCAGATTCCTCCGAGTCATAAGGTGGCTGTGACAACATCAAGCATCACACTCAATCATTCAGGTGTAATGAAAATCAAAAGAAGTAGAATTTTATCTCTCTTTGACTGTCTCCTTTTAATAAAGACAGAAATTTTCAAGGACTCCTCCAACACAATTTCTTTAACATCACAATGTCCAGAATTGCGTCACAAGCTGACACCTAAACCAATCACTGAAAAGGAAATGGAGTTGTCGTAATTGACTGAGAACTGAGTAAATATTAAGCTGCTGACCTGACTATTGACTAGTCAAATAAATATGGGAAAGACCAGAAGAAGCAAGGGGTACATGGATGGCAGGCAGATAAAAAGCAGCATCTGCTACAGAAGGATATCTCCAGGCCCTTTTGCTCTTTTATTCTTTGGTTTTAATTTCATTACTATTTCTCTTCCTTCAGAGATGAATGTTTTCTCAACAACTACTCACATCTAGAGCTTGAAAGATATCAGTTCCCAAAATAAAGAAATAAATGTTTCAGGTAATGGATATGCTAATTACCCTGATTTGATCATTGCACATTGTATATATGTATCAAAATATCACACTGTACCTCATAAATATGCATAATTATTAGATGTGCATTAAAAAAGATCCTAGTCAAAGTGTTCTAAAATTACATCAGTTTTACTCCATGTAATCTTAAAACAAGTTAGAGCTCCATAAATATTACAAAAAAGGACTATATTACTTGATTAAACAATTCTAGTGTGTGTTTAAATGAACAGGGACTTGTGAGAACACCTGTCAATAAGTATTTCTAATAGAGAATTTTTTACATCAAACAGAAAATAATATTACTACAATATTAATATAAATGGTTAGCCCAGACAAGAAAATCACCACAGAAAAAATATAATTCAAATTTTTTTCATATAAACACATCTATATACATGTGCACATTTGTATACATATACACAAAAAGTAAATGAAATATATTTTTCGTTATTCATATTTTAACATTTGTGTGTTCATGTGTATATATATAAACACAAGCTAGAAATATTTGTTTCATTGTATGTAAGAAAGAAAATTGATCTAAATATAATTTTTCTCAAGGGTGAGATTAGCATTCTTGCAATAATAGGGCAATCCCATTTCTCCAGCTTCTGACAAACAAAAATTAATTTATCACTGGTAAATATTGGTCATTATTTTCCTGTTGCTGGGAAGCTTTGCTCTCACCAGCCATTTGTCCCAGGGATTTTACTTTTTCAAACTGAACACCTGATAGAATTGTAACAGTCTAAAGCAGAATGACTCCTGATTCTCCGAACTCATCCAACTGATAGAAAAGATAGATTTATTATCTTATTTTCTTGAGTAGCCTAAAATAGAGCTGTAATTTATGTCTCAGGAAAACTCTCAGTAACAAGTTTCTAATTCCATTGTACATTATAAGAACAGACTTTTGATCATAATAGTATTTTTAAAACAAAAATAAAAATTTTATTTTATTAGTTTATTTACTGTGAATTACATTTATTAGTTTATTATTTTTATATATTCTTATTTATATTATTTTATTTATTTAGATGTAGTTCATTTAATTAATATATTTTAATTTTTAAATTTTCATTTTATTGGTGTTACATTCTTTCTTCCTATTATATAAGAGAAAGATACTTGCATTTGTTACTGCTGCCGAAAGTGATATTCTTTCCATGACTTGGAAGTTAAGGGTTAGTGTAGAGTTACGACCCCTCATTGGACCTGCCTTAAACACTTTAGTATTCTTTAGAAGTGTAGTTCTATTTCTTTTTGCAGCACATGGGAAAGAATAATGTTAGTATTTAGCCATTAATTCAATTACTTTCCACTTGTGAAAACGGTGATGGGATTTCCTATTGTTATGAAAATTCCTCCAACCATTATCCTTGATTGGCAATATAGACAAAACTTCTACTTTTAATGAAATAAAAACATCCCTGATTCATTTCTATATATGCACTCTGACAGATTGTTTTATGTGGAGTTTTAATCCATTTTATGATACTCTGACTCCAGTAACTGTTTAATGATCAATTGGTCAACTAATGGCTTTTATTAAATTCCAGATTGAAATTTTCACTTGCAATGATTTCAAGTTATGTGATGTCATACTTGATGTCATACTATACTTGTTTTTAGATTTAAGCTACTGATGTTTATAAAATTATTAATACTTTTTCATAATATAAAATTTAATTTATTCAATTGAAACTACTAAAAATAGTAGTTTAAAAAAGTTATGGTTTGTAAAATGCTATAACAATTAAATAAACATGTCTTAAAAAAACAAAATAAAGTAGTATTTGTAGTTAAAAACACAGTGGTATTACTATTTGTTAGGGCTGGTCCTTCAAATGGAAAAATTTGTAGAGTTTACATCGCTCTTTTTTCAACATGCAAGTTTAATTTACAAGAAAAGTAATTCAAGGTACGTGGCTGTAATTATTATTATGGGCAGGGCTGTAATTAGCTGCAGTAGATTGTGTGAAACATTTTTAAAAGTTTGGCATTTTTAATGATGGAATAATTCACAATGGGTAAGGATTTAGAAAATATGTCTTGAGTTTTATTCTTAAAGACTTTTAGGGAGTTACAGACATAAGCCATGATATGGATCCCTAGAAAGATGCTGAATTGTGTGAATTTCTAAGTCTTAATTCCACTTACTGTATATGACTTTTGTATTTTGATATTACTTTTGGAAGATTAGGATAATAAATCAAAGTGTACAGGTACAAGGCTTAATTTATGAAACTTTAAAATATTTAAAATTAATTTCACTTTGTTCTTAAAGAAACTAGAAAATATAACAATGCAATGATAAACATCTGATATCATTTTTCATTTAGAATTCAACATTTAATACATACAAGAATTTTCTAATAATTTCTTGGCAATTGTATTCAATGAATAAATGTTCACACCATTTAGTGCCTTATATTTGTTTGGAAGAGGAGTTAAAAAATTAAAATAATATTGGCCCTACATTTAAAGCAAAAAGAAGAGAATTATGCAATTTGACAATTATAAATTCAATGGCATAAGTACTATGATAGAGAGGATTAAGGAAGCAAGGAAAAGAAATTTATCAGACTGAAAATTAAGGAAGCCTTCCTGGAGATGATTCATGAACTGTGCTTGATGAATGAGTTGGAATTCACTATATGAAGGAGAGTTGCGAAGTGCATTATAGAAAAGTAGAAAATCATTCAGTTAGTAAAATACAATCAAGAAAAGATTGTAGTCTAAATGGAGAAAGAGAAAGTGAAATTAAAGAGGAAGGGTTGCACATGATAGATAGTAAATGGACACAGCATACAAGATTTGACAAAAGAATGGAAATGAGGGAAATGATTGAAAGGAAGACATCTGTTAATAGAATAATTCTACTTCATTTTAGCATTTTGGCTAAGGTAAAGGTGAGTTCAGTTTTGACTATATTACTTAGTTTGCAGTAGAAGTGATTAGTGCAAGGAGGATAAATTTAAGAGCAATTAATAACTTATAGGCAATCCAAACATTTTAAAGATAGGAAATAGAGAGATTGGAATATTCTGCCTATATGTAATTGTTTCTGTAGGGTTTTGTGAAGAATTTTGCATAAAGGGACTTAAGATGTCAACAAGTTCATTGTCTTACTAAAGTTGAGATTTTTGTTTTTGTTGTATATGTTCTTAAAAAATAGAATTGACTCAATTTAGTAATATATTAATTGATTGGTGGTTTAGGCACACAGTAGAGTGTGCTTTGGTTGACTATATTAGGCAAAGACAAGAACTCTATCAGTGAGTTCATTCATTGTAAGTCTTCCAAAAACAAACAAGCCAGGTTTATGGGCTGATATTAGCTACTTTGCTAGCTCGCCAGTCTTAAATTTGCTATGGTAAATGCGAATGAAGAAAGAAAAAGAACAATTGTTGAAGTAGAAACTTGTTCCTAGAGTTTTCATTCAAATCTTTATTATATAAATTAACTGGGAACTAGTCCAAATCATTTTGCATTGACCCAGCATTTCTATTAACCAGGTTTTCTTTTCCCTACTTCTTACCAATAGTTGTGCTGCTACAAGGGATATGTAGAAATGTCTGCCAGTGTCAGTGGGCCAATATTAATTATAATTTGACTCAGCCTACTTCAAAATATACTGAACAGTTATGCAATCCTAAATTCTGTTCATTTGACTATATTACAAATGATAGATTGTGATTACTTAAAAAAAACTTTTTCTAAGTGTTTTATTTCAGTACTTTTGAATTTGAAAATACATTGTACTTTAAAGAATACCCACAATTGTTCAGCTAATTCAAACTGAGATTATTACATTAAAGTGATTAATTTATACGAATAATTGCATTTCACATACCTTATTATTAGCACACATATAGTTTATGAATAATAAAAACTCAATAGTTTTTAGTTTGAAAAAATTCTCTATCCTAATAGTTTTAAGTACATTAAAATATCATGTTATTCAACCATGGAAATTAAAATCTAATAAAACTTTTACCCATTTTAACATATATGCAAATAATTAAATTTTATAATAAGATAAATTGTATTATATCATTTAGAATCTATCCATCTTAATGAAGTATGGTCAAACTTTATTCTTCTTATATTAAATACTATAATATCAGTAGTTATTAATTGAATTTCTATACATTTATGATTAATTCAAATCATGGTACTGATTCCACAACTTCTGTGCCTTTTATTATTCAAGGATTTATAAAGCTCCACAAGTCTAAAGGACCAATATTTGAATAAGCTATCTTTTATTATGTCTACATTTAATCAAATTTAGGCATAGACATTTCTATTCTGAAGTCATCTGCTTTTTATTATAGTGAGTCCTTTACTTCTAGGCTTTCTCTTCTTAGTTACAACTGATTCTACTAAAAGAGGGAATTTGTTTTGGAATAGTTGTAGAAGAAAATAAATATTTTCTACCTTTATTTTAATAACTAGTCTTTCATTTATTTTATGATTTTTTTATGAATGTTTAAAGGATTTGCTTGTATTAAATGATACCTTTTAGTAGACCAAACTATAGATTCTATCTTTTAATAACTACAACAGTAAAAAAAAACCCAAAAAAACCAAAAAAAAAAAAAAACCACTGGCATAGCAATATCAACATAATATAGCCATTAAACCAAATTAAATATTAGAAAGCTAAGAAAATTCCTTGGGGGTACATGAAACATTTTTATCATTTCATGCACTATTTTCTTATGAGAAAACTGCCATAGTCATATATCTGGATGCAAACAATATTTTTTCACTAAATCCTAGGAAGGTAGACATTATGAGGTGATATTTTTTTTCTTACATGTGCCAAAAATATGAGTTAATATTTAGATATCTTTCAAATTCTGGAAGCTACTTAGATTACATGTGATTCCTCAGAATTGATATATATTAAGTTATTTTATTTAAAAATTAAAAAGGAATGTCAAAGTTGAAATAAAATTACATACGAAGACATTTTGGCTATCTGCTTATGGGTTGGTAAAATATAAATATAATAAGATTACTTATACTTATGATAAGTATAAAAAATAACAAAATAATACATTATTTTCAATCCTCTGAATTGAGATCTATTCCTTATGACTTTTTAATAATAATAATAGTAAATCACTCTACATTCTTTCTCCTGCAGTCAATTTTCCTCTATTATTGCTTTAAAACCTCTAACACCTATCTCACATTTCATCTACAATTAAAATGAGTAGACCATCTGTCAACACTTTATTCACTGTTTCAGTTTTATCTAGTTTATGTATATCAGAGGATTATTAGGATATAACTCATTTAGGCAAAACATCACAAACCTCTGTATCATATTACAGAGATTTCTCTTACTTGTAAAATAAATGCAGTACTGACCAAATGGCTGCAAGACTTATGTGACTTTTATGACTACTATAATATATCTTGGACATTGCATTATTCCCTAGTATTTTTAGAGTAATATCTTGAGTCTGGGCAAGTTATTGACATTTTTTAGTTCAAATTCTAACTTAAGTTAAAATAATAATGATTATAGAAATGACAAACTACACAACAAAGGGAAGGGGAAAACATACATTGTAGGTTTTTCAAAACCGTCTTTCAATTTTTGGTCCCACTGGAGAAAAGGAGCTGTATATTCTCCCGATATCTATTAATGAATTCTTTATCATTCACTTTTCTTAAGTATTACATAAAATTTGTCTCAGGTCTCTTGTTAGAGACTAAGAACAGGTATGCCATCTATGTACCTATCTATCATCTATTTATATCTTTCTATCTAATCTGTCATCCAGGTATATCTATCATTATGTGATGATACATATGTATTTATATATAGAGAGAGATTATATTATAAGATACTGATCTTTAAATGAAGATCTAACTCTGGTGTTTTAAATAGTGATTAGGTAGATGACATATATATAAGTGAGGTAAATATACATTGCACAAATGAGAAAATGTTAAATCCAATTTACAAATTTTGAAATGATATAAAACAAACTTATTACCACCATGGAAATTATTTGGAATTTAGCTATTCATACTATTAAATATATATCAGTCATGTTCTTTCAACAAAACCTATTTTACACATTCAACTGGGATATTGAAAAACACACGTTTGCATGGCAAACTGACTTACAGAGAAAGACCACTAATTAGAAACTACTTGGTAAGTTTTAGCCATTCCATGGCATCTATCCTGTGACATTTTCCTCTTTCTTTTTAGAAACAGAACTCCAATTTTTAGCTGAGCTTATTGCTACCTATTTAAAGCCTACCTTCCTTATCTTCTCTTATACCTAGTATACTATTTACTCAGTATTTACATGTTTGAAATTTTCCAATAAAACATTAAAAAATATTAACTGTCATAACTCGGGTTGATAGATAAACTTCTAAAGAGTATTCAGGGAAATATGAAAAATAATTGAGCAAGTCATCGAACATATGGTAATGAAAATTTTAAATTATTTTAATAAGATACTGGCTATGAGAAACAAACTGGCTATGACTGTCATATATATAATTCTTACAATTAAATTTACTTTTATACATATCTTTCCATAGATTTATATCTCAATATATATTCAAATACATATTCTTTGATAGTAATGTGACATTCACTTGAAATTCTTTTCTTTGTAAACTAATATAACTTAATTGTTTGAAGACAATAAAACTATGCAATTGAATAAATACTTAACCGCTTAAGTGCTACATGAACAAAACTTCTTTTATAGTGTTGTAAATTGCTCAATTTAAGTAGTTGTTCATAGGTTTGATGCAATTATACTCTGGTCACACCATGTATCCCTGTCCTTCCATTAAGGAGTTATAAATTGATATTTCTCCCAAAAACACAATAAAAAATAACTTTCCTTTTTCAGTTAATTAGAGAGAAAAAAAACCGCACACAAAGAGGTAGTATATATCTTTGATATTTGGAAAGAAAGTGACCAACAGCTTAATAACACTTAATATCAGTGAGAGCAGACTCTGTTACAGCTGTTCCAGATAATTATGAGCCAGAGGGCTAAAATAAAATTAAAAGAAAACAAATAGTTTTATATCTTAAAACTCAAAAAGGGTAGAAAACGTAAATATTAGTAAAATTTCAGGCACATTGAAAATGGCTTTTGGTAAAACTTGTTGAATTTATTGTGGAACTAAATAAAACTTAAATCTAATAGTATATATGAATAAAATTAATAAATAACATTTATATGATAAAATTACTACTTTTTTCCTTTGTTTCTAAAAGATACTTTATATTTAAGATTTCATGATCATGTAATGTAATGCTAGCTGTGATCTTTAGTTTGATTCTGTCTTTTATGGAGGTGATAATACTGTGTTCTACTACTACCTATAGAACAATTTAAATATGTTCCATCATACCTCCTGCCACTCTCCTTCAACTGGGGGTAGGCTGATGGTGGTGTGCTGTTATTTCTACCCTTTTAAACAAATATATTTTTCAAAATAAAAGCAAATTTATAATGAATCAGACTTACTAAACTAATATATATTTCAAAGAGAAGTGAAATAGTCACCTATTCTGAAGCCATCGACTAAAATGAACCACCAAGTAGAGAAATAAATAAGTTTAACTTGTTTTATTTCTCATCAAAAGATACCATCCCCCATTGTCATTTATTGTTCTCTGCATCAGTTAGCTTTTGTTGTATATCAAATTGCCCAAAATAGCGACTAAAAAACATCCCAGTATCTTTAGTTCATCATTCTCTGGTTGGAATGGGGAATACTTCTGGTTTGTGGTGGTTTGGTTGATCTCTGCTGGCCTCTCTCATGTGTCTGTGGTCAGCTGTCAGGTTGACTGTCTGTTGTATGACCTCGAATGGCCTCATACACATGTCTGGCTGTTGACAGATGGTGGGCTAGTGGACTATTAGCTGAGGCACCTCAGTTCTTCTCCACGTGGCCCCTCATAGGGGTAGGTCAGTACAGGACTACTCACTTGCTCACTCAGTATGAACTAAGAGTTATAAGCACAGCATAAAGTGGTGACTCCCAGAAGGCAGAAACAATTAAGGTCTCTTCTTTAGCATTTGCTCTTATCTCATTGGACAAAGAAAACCACATGGCTAAACCCAAGTTTATGTGGGTAAAGATTACCCAAAAGTGCAGATACCAGGAAGTGGGTTATTATGGCCATTTTGCAAGAAATATACCTCACTCTCATTATTTTTTAACTTCTACTTTTTCCTCTTCTCTTTTCCTCCAAGTATGGCCTCCTTTTCTCATTGTATATATTTTTGTCATCGGACTCTCTACTTCATTATAGGGATTTCCTACCCCCCAACCCAAGCCTTTCCATTTTCTTCTTTCTCCCTTTTCCTAAAAGGTAAAATTAATTTAATTTTATTTTTCAAACTCTAGTAAAGGCTTTTTTGACTAGAAAGAATTATTTTCCTTTCTATAGCTTTGTTCTTAAATTTTAAATAGTACTGGGAACAAACTTGAGATGTCCTTGAGACAGAATTAGCTTTGAGTGATGAAAGTTCTGCATTAAGATTTTTCAATGCAAATCCCTGAGGATTTGGTTTGCATTTATATTTAATGAAGAATTAGGAGGAAAAGTCAAGGTTAATATTTGAAGATCAAGCTACAGTCTTAGCATTTACATATAAAAACATTGAGCACTGATCAGAGCAAGGAGAGCTTATAGCCCTACAATTTACAATTTTAGTTCATTTTTAATGCCTTTCTCAAAACTTAAAAAAATTATTTAAATGGCTTTCAGTAGAATGTAATAAATTGCTTAGAGCTTTTAAAAATTATTTTATTGTATAAAATGCTAAAGGAAATGATATTATAAAGGATTAAAATATTTTTCTGATAAAAATCCAAGAAGAGTATAGTGTATGATAAATAATATATATAACATTTTTATCAGCCCATAAACTAAAAAAAAATATATGAATCATCTACATGTATACTTTTCTCTACTTATGATTAACTGTTTACCTTAAAAAAGGTACAGAAGTTAAAAAAATAGATATTAAGTAATTTGAATCTCCCTAATTTTGAAGGTTATATTTAATTGCAAAGAAGAAAATTACAAACATACTCAAAATTTATACTTCAACATCTTTATCCTTCTGTTATTATTATAACTGGCTAAATAGTTTTAGAATAGTGATAGAAACAAGCTAGATTTCCCCCCTCTGTTCCAAAAATTGGAAAATTTGCCAATGTCGATTTTTCCTATGACAGTTTTTTAAGACAAAATATTTGTGTATATGTACATATACTGAGACATGTGGTATGGATTTCAATTTTATTAAATGATAGTCTATCACAGTATGCATTTGATTAATATTAGGATAGTGCAAAAAATGTGACTGAAGACCTAGTAAAAGTGGCAATGACACTTCCTCAACGCAAGTATCCTAGAGACCAACTCTAAGCAGTGGCTACAATTTTTAAAACAATTCCAACAAAAAAAAATAGCTAGCATTTATTGACTATCTATTATTTACTTAAGGTACACTATCCATAATTTTCATACTATTTCTAGTATTTCTTTACAAATGAAATTGTTGAGAATGAGAGTTTAACTCATCCATTAATAGCTATAAAGTGCTGGATCAGAAGAGAAGAATCCAATCTGAGTTCAGAGTTACTGTGCCCATATTTTTCTCAATCTTTATAGTTTATTTCTTGGATGGAAAATTAAGATTGTGATAAACAGATTTTCAGTTTTAGGAAATAATTATATGTATGCAACTATCAATATGTTGAAAATCCAAAGCAGCATATAAGATGATTTTGTTGGAATGGGTGGATTAATTCTTAAACATGCTAAAATTTGGAAAAGGTAAATATACCGGAGCAAATAACCAACACTTCCAACATAGACTAGGGATGACCATTAGGTGTAATGGCATGAGATTGTCTTGGACTTACAGACTGAAAACAAACCAGTATTTCTCTGCTCTCAGAGGGAGAAAAAAGACAAATACCATACCATATTAGGTCATTTTAGAACTTGTATAAGATTATGGGGCCAAGAGTTGTTATGTGTTTTGTACTCTGAAATAGTAATCCCACATATGGAATAGAATTTGAAAAAAAAAAAAAAAATTAGAAAGTCCAAGGAAGAGTCAATCATTGAGTATAAGTTTGCAATTACAGCATATGAAAAAGAGTTAGACGAGTTAGGTATTTTTAGTGCAAAAGAGTGAAAACATTAGTAAATAAGGAAGACTATAAATCATATGCAACTTTAATGTGTATTAAAAACTCAATGATGGTAAGATTTAAAATTCTGTTAAAAATTTTTTTTAAAAGAAATAATTTAAAGAAGCTCTTTTGTGTGGGCAAAAGGAGGAAATTCTTACTGCCAATATATTAAAATATAAGAAGAATTCCAAAGAAGGTCATAAAATTTCCACACCTAGAAAGTGAAAAAAAAAATTGACAACTCTTTATTCTGGACAAGTTAGATACTCTATATCCTTTAGGCAAGGAAGCTGGAGCAGAAACACCCTCAAAGTCTCCTCCACAAAAACAATTTTAAAGTTTGGATATCAAATCTTCTGGATACTCATACACAAACTGATAAAGAATCACAAAAGATATTAAAACTTCATGCATTTTCTTTCTATTCCAAAGAAATATTTTCAGTGCATAATAATTTCTAAACTCATCATTACTTTCTTCTTTTTAAAATAGTTATTTGTACTTTTTTTTTAGCTAACCATATAATTGTCATCTTTCTTTTTTTTTTTTTTATATATATATCAGTTGGCCAATTAGTTTCTTTCTATTTATAGTAGAGACGGGGTCTCGCTCTTGCTCAGGCTGGTTTTGAACTCCTGACCTTGAGCAATCCGCCCGCCTCGGCCTCCCAGAGAGCTAGGATTACAGGCGTGAGCCACCGCGCGCAGCCTGTCATCTTTCTTGTTACATCATTCCTGCAAATATGCATTGAGAAACAAATATAAGCCAGATACTAAAGCAGTTGGTAAAGTTATAGCAGTTAAAAAAAAAAAAATCAGACTGGGTAGTAGCTCATGCTTGTAATCCTAGCACTTTGGGAGGCGGAGGCAGGAGGATTGCTTGAGGCCAGGAGTTTGAGATCAGCCTGGGCAATATTGAGACCCCTATCTCTAAAAAAAATAGAAAAATTAGCCGGTTGTGGTGGCATGTACCTGTAGTCCCAGCTACTTGGGAGGCTGAGGTAGGAGGATCGCTTAAGCCCAGGAGTTTGACGTTGCAGTGAGCTATAATAACAGCATTGTACTTTAGCCAGGACAACAGAGCAAGATCCTATCTCAAAACAACAACAACAACAATAACAACAACAAAAAAACCAGACAATTTTCTACTCTCATGGAGATGACAATTAATTCAGGGAAAGAAGTTTGCATAAATGATTCACTTAATTGTGAAATAATAATGTGACTAAAGAGCAAAAATATTTACCAAAAATATTTTAGTAAAACTAGGGGTGGTATGTTGATTTATAATGTGGATGTATACTATAGTATAATGTGGAAAACACTCACCCAGAAAGACCTAGACATGGCATTCCAAGAAGGTGATTTTATGATTTTTTTTTCCTTTAAGATTTAAAGTTTTTTTTTTAAAATTCTTTGCAAAAATAGTTTTCCCCCAAATTATGCTTAATTAAAAAAAAAGATATTATTTGCCAAATAAATCTTGAAAGGTGACATAAAGCAATGACTTTTTAGAGAAAGTGAGTTCACTTTCCATTGAGGATAATAATATTTTAATCTTGTATTTTATTATGTATCTAATATTGGCTTAAATGAAATTCTAGGAAATTGACAGTTCTTATTTGGTACTATCCTCATACTTGATATGTTGAAATGGTTGAAAAATGAAGGGAGAAATGGTTAATTAACTTGAAATGTTGTCATATGAACATTTAAAATTGATTAATTATATTTCTCTTTTTGGTGAGTTGAATTTTCATAACCCTTTCAGACATGACAAATAGGAGAGGATTAACATCTTTGGCTTCTGTGAGCAAGAGGAAGAATAATGGCAAAGAGTTTTGTTTCACAGCTTAGCGAAAGGCAGGCTAAATGGGGATCATTTTAAAGCTGTATATTTATATTTTCATATGACTCAAGTATTTAAGAAAAATTAAAAGGAGAACTCACTAAAGTGGAATAGGTAATAGGTAGAATAAACGCAGACTGACATATTTGGATGGAAGACCTGGAGCAGTGGCTCTTCTCTTTGGCACGCATCAGAACACTGGTAAAACCCAGAGTGCTGGGCCCCACTCCAGAGTTTCTGATTAAGTAGGTCTGGGATAAAACTCCAAAATTTTCATTTCTAATAAATCCCTAGATGCTGCTGCTGCTGGTGCAGGGACCACACTGTGAGAGCCACTGGCATAGAGTATGTCTGGTTTAAGAGCAGTAGCCATTGAGTATAAAAAGACATCAAACAATAAAAGCAATAGTACTAACAGTAATGGTAGAGGCAAAGCAATGGCAGAGAAAAAGTGTAGATTTTGTGTGTGCTTTTTCTGCAGACCATTCATGGAAACATTGTGTTTCCCACAGTCCTTCTGCCTTTGGATGACCATGTTCTATTACAGGTGACAATCATGACACTGTAAGCTGTAGGAGGCCAGGAACTTTGCCTGTCTTGATGAACACCGTATCTCTAATATGGCTCTTGATTTTTGTACAATTAACTCAATCCTCAGTCTGGCCAATGACCAGATTCTGACTCCCAGGAATCTAAACGGAGACACACACACAGAACGTGGCCATCTACATTAGTCACAGGAACTATGAAGTGAATTAGTGAATGGATTTAGCCAAGTTCAGGAAACAGTGGAAATTATGAATAAATGGGAAGTCAGTAGGTAGAGAGGAGAATAGAGCTGAGAGGGTATAACAGCATCCTTGAGGGTAATTGGTCTAGATCAGATGACTTTCCTATGCCACTAAAGTTAGCCCTATTTTGCTTCCTCTTCTTGGATTCTTAGGATACTTTTCAATATCAGCACAATAACTCTCCACTCCCTCATTTTTGGAGCTAGATTGGATATGTCTCTGTTTCATGCTACCAGAAAGTCCAGCCTAGGCTCTGAAGACTATTTCCCTGTAATAAATTGCAAATAATAGCCACTTCTAAAGGTCTTAGCAGCCAGTCTTGCAGCTAAAACCAAATTCCCTTTGCTACAAAGGACTCTCTAAGGAAGTTCTAGATAAAGATATGATGCTTTAACTGTCAATATCTACCAATCTCAAGGACTAGTTTGGGTAGAATATGACTTTCTAGGATGATTCTCTTGCAACAGTGGTCATTTTATATACTCAGCTAAAAAAGGAAGATCCTAGAAAGCCCTATCTTGCTGCCACTACCTGTAGCCCTGAAAGTGTACCTGGGACTCTGATTGCCTCTTGGCAGGAGCCAGAGCTAGCTGGGAAAATATGCTGACACCTTTACTCTCAGTTGTATTGTAGATATGCACTTCATAATCAATGTTGGGAAATATCAGGCCTTTTTCAATTTTAAATTTGAAACTCTCAACCAAAAAAAAAAATCACAAAAAATGAAAATGTATCTCTGTAACCAAAAATCATCCTAAAAAATTAGGATAAAGTTTTCAATATTAAATTAAGCTTAGGAAAACTATTCTTTTAGATTGTTCTTTTTAAAATAAATTTTTCAAATATTTCTTTTGAAAGATTTTCATTTCAAATATGCATATTCAGTTCTTGCTGAAATGCTGAGTGTCAGTCAGGCTGATGAATTATGAATATGCTGGGTTATTCTTTGGCATTGCATTTTGCATACTGTGTACATAGGGTTTGAGAAAAGCCATCAAATGCATGCCCTCTCCAAGTCAATAGTGAATTTCATGGGGATTTTGTGTATGCTTTTCTTTCAAAAGGAATTCTGTGGCTAAATCTATTTGACAACTCAATCCTTAGATATTAATCAGCATACTTCCCCAGTTATATAAGCTAAGATGTCTAATTTTCAAGATCTACCTGTGTTAACTATAAAATTGGCATTGTTATGTATAATACATAAGCAAAAGGGTATCTGAAAATATCATTTTTGTTAGCATATTGTTGGAATACTTACCTCAAATGAATGGATTAACTTTTAAAGTCAGTTGTCATCATGTAGCTCCAGGTAAGACTGACACACAATTTCTAAAGTGAATTGAAAATGCTATCAGCTAGTTACTGTGAGAGTACATGCGACTAGTAGGGCACTATTTGAAAGGGCAGATACTTAAAAAAAAGCAGCTTAACTCAAAGCATCAGTTGATTCCTTGAGGGCAGGGTGTTAAGGACAGGGTTGCCTGCCAGAGGAAAGAATTTGATTAAGGATTAGGAGGCAGGCAAAATTGAAATACAGGAAAGAGAAAATTGAAGTGTTTGCAAAAACCTGAAAAGTCTACTATGAAAATTATTTTAGGAGGAAGTGAGGCAGTCAAACTTTTAAGGGAATCAGGAGAACCTCATGGGAAATATTTTATCACACATAAAGAAAAGTGAATAATTTTTCCTTTGAATAAACAACTGGATTATTTTGTAGAAAATTAGAACTCACTTAAAATGAATTATTATTTTATAGATCAAGATGAGGTTTCTCATATGTCATGTTAGAAAAAAAAGCATGGGTACTTCTCAACTTATTCTGTATTTTCACTGGTAATCTTGTACACAGGTAAATACAAATTCTGTTGGTTGATTCTATAAGGACATCTGTACTATTTTAACACTATGGATGCAATAAATGGGTACTAAAATTTATATATGTGTTATAATTTCTTTAGAATGTCTAAATTAGTGAATTCCAGTAAATCGAATCATAGTGTATTATGTGTCTTTATTCCATTTTTAAAAAAACTATGCTTTGGAAAGCATTACCGTGTAATATGATTGACCAAATAAGTTTATCCCAATCCATGTATTTGAAACCCTGTTATATACTTTAAAAAAGATATTAGTATGAAAGTTAAAAAAGGAAAACAGGAATAAAAACCTATACTCAAAATAATCTTCTGAAAAATTATTTCCTGATGTGAAAATTTCATTGGTACATAGACCATACAACTCATTAAAAATGGAGAATATTTTAAAGAATAAGTTAAAATAAGTTAAATATCTTAACTATCTTAAAATAAGTTAAATAAGTTAAAATCTTGACTTATAAGTATTAAATCAACATAAGTATATAAGTATTAAATCATATAAGTATTAAATAAGTATATATAAGTATTAAAAGTATTTAATACTTATAAAGTATTATAAGTATTAAGTACTTATAAGTATTAAATGTAAGTATTATACTTATAAGTATTAAATCAACATATGTCAAAAATTTATTTAAATCACTAATTAGAGAACCAGTAAGATGATATAATCAGTGCAAGGGAAATACTAAGAACCACACATGTATAGGGAATAAAAAATTTTGAAATGAATTTACAAATGATAAATTGTATACCCTTACCCACAATTAATCTGCATTTCTTTGGGTAAGAATCATTTGCATTATCAGTTTTCTATATGAAAAGCAGTTAGGTGAGCTAGACAAGATATCACTATTTTTTAAAAGAATATATTTTGGAGCAATTTTAGGTTCACAACAAAATTGAAAGGAAAATACAGAGATTTCCTATATGCCCTGCCCCTACATATGCACAGCCTCCTCCATTATCAACATCCCTACCAGAGTGGTCCATGTGGTGTGTTAGTCACAACTAATAAATTTACATTGACATATCAGTATCACTCAAAGTTCATAGTTTACATTAGGACTCACTTTTGGTTTTGTACATTCTATGGGTTTGGAAAAACATATAATGACATGTATCTACCATTATAGTATCCTACAGAGTATTTGCACTGACTTAAAAATCCCGTTTTCCACCTATGCATACCTCTCCCTACTAACACTTGGCAACCATTGATCTTTTTGTTTTGTCTCTTTTGTCTTTTTCAGAATGTCATATAGTTGGAATCATATAGTATATAGTCTTTTCAGCTATATGTCTTTAAGATTCTTCCATGACTTTTCATGGTTTGATAGTTAATTTCCTTTTAGTGATAAATAACATTTTATTGTCTGGCTGTACCCTAGTTTTTGTTGTTGTTGTTGTTTTCATCCATTCGGCTACTGAAGGACATCTTGGCTGCTTCCAAGTTTAAGCAATTCTGAGTAAAGTTATAAACATCAATATGCAGGTTTTTGTGTGGACATAAGTTTTCAGCTACTTTGGGTAGATGCCAAGGAGTGTGCTTATTGAACACAAATGGTAAGAGAATGTTTAGTTTTGTAAGAAAGTGCCAAACCATCTTCCAAAATGGCTGTCCTATTTTGCCTTCCTCCCAGCAATGAATTAGAGTTCCTGTTGCTCCAGTTCCTCACCAGCATTTGATGTCAGTTCCTCACCAGCATTTGATGTCAGTTTTCTGAAATTTGGCATTCTAAGAGTCATGTAGTAGTATATTGTTGTTTTAATTTGCATTTCCCTAGGGACATAGGATGTGGAACATCTTTTCATATGTTTGGCATCTTATGTTAAAAAGATTTAAACATCTTTTTTTGTGAGATGTATGACAGTAATAATACTTAGAATATTAAAACAAATGTAAATATAGCTTACTATGTAAATGTAAATATAACATTTAAGACTGTTTTTCCATTGATGATTATTTTTTATCTTTGTACAATGCTAGAGCCTTTTACATATATCATACAAGACTGCAATTTGCCATTATAATATCTTATATTCTGTATTCTTTTACAGAAGAAGAAACTAGGACTTAAGCAGATAACTTTTTTTAAGTTCCACAGTTAACAATTGTCCCAGTGAGGATTTGGACATGTTCTCTTACTCCATGTCTAAAACTATTTCTGCTACATCAAAATTGATCCAAAGTAAAGCACCAATTATTTCTACTTTATTTATGATTATTAAACACAAAAATCAGCTTTAATCATCAACTAACCATATAGCTGCTTAAAGTCATACTTTATTTTAAACCTATGAACTTGAAAAACTAGAATAAACATCACTTTCAACTGGTGAGATTAACTAGAGTTAACAATTCAAGAAACACAGAAAAGAGAGCCAAATTTGGAGGATTATATTTTATTTATATTATTTTTACTAAAGAAAATATTTTTTATTTGTTAAACATTTGACTTTTGTGGTGACATGACACATTATTTGTCATTCTTAACAATACTAAAGATAAGAGTTTTAATCTTTCATTTTTAGTTTGTTAAAGTAGAAGGGTTATTATCTCATTTTATTGTGGCTTGTCATTGTAGTATTAATTCTCAACCATATTTTATTAAAATGTACTAAAGTAATTGGTTCCTTTCTGAAATATAGCTATAATTTAAGAAACCCATCTGGAAAGCATCTTTGTTAATATTAGTAGCTCTATTATTTTTTCCTGCTTCATAATTTGACAACTGTACCTTTTGAAATATGGATAAATGCATATTTCTAAAAGTTTCCCTCCCAAAATACCACATTTTAAATTTTAAAAGGAAATTACTGAATAAATTCTCTTTAAACAGCCCTATATTTGTCTTCTGAAACCAAATACCAGTAGCACAGAAGACCACAAAATTTTTCAGTAAAATCTTGGTACTAGTTCCTATAAATTATAACAATATGAACAATATGTTGTTCTGAAAAATCAAGGCTGATATGTTTTCACATACATAATCACCTGAATTATTATTCATGGCAAAATGGGCAGAATGGAGCACGTTTGTGATCCTTTCAAATCTTTGTCTTGTTTTTTAATATCTGTAGTAATTTCAAGGCTTTCCCCCACCATTTTCTGAAACTGAATATTACATTGCATTTACTTTTGAGGTTTTAAAATTACAGATATTATTAAGGATATTATTGGGGATCTATTTTAAATAATAAATCAATGATATGCTTAATTAGACAAGGCCCTCAATTTTCTCCTTTAACCTGGGCATGTACAAAATATTTTTATCCCTCCAAACAATGTTCAAACAGAAAAGCCATGTTAGTGGGTTCTAGAACCTTCTTGGGCATATGTACAAGTAAGTAGTTAATTATTTTAGAAGCATATTGTATACATTTTGAACAGAGTGTGAATGTACTATTCCTGGGAATACAACTGAAATTGGCTTCCTACCTTCTCCCAGAATAATTCCTAGTAGGAGAAGATGGGAAAAAGAAGATTGTACATTTAATTAGCTAACAGTTATGCTGAAATTGAGACATAAGCTACTGGCAACAGTAATCTTAGTCCTCAGAAAAATAGGTAGGAAATAGGGTTATATTTCTTCTCTTGGTGCAACTGTTAGCATCTTTGCTAACATAAAATGTAAAAATATAAAGTTGAGTTCATTTTTTTAATATATAGAAACTTGTGGAAGGATATTCTTGAATAACTTTTCAAATATTAACTATTATTTATTTAAAATATTAAATGTTTGTTTAAAATATCCCTTTGCAAGTTCCTTGATAAATGGTATTCATAAGAATTAATATATATTATTTAATAGAAAGAATAATGGGCACTGAAAGGTTTATATAGTGAATTAGATAGAAGTAATTTTAGTTATTTTCCTACAAGAACATAAATTAAAATATATTTTAATCATATATTTTTAATCATATAATCATATGTGATGTGCTTCCTTAATTGGTTTGAATTATTAATCAATAGTTATGATTAATACTTATATTTTAATGTATAATAATGGTAATTTTTATCTTATATCCCATTTATAGAGTCATATAAATTACTTATCTTTTACCCATACAAAGAAAATTAGCAAGGTTCATTTTAATTCAAAGGCATCTAACTGAAGAATCATTATAAATAAATATGCTTGTTACATAAATTCAGTAATAAAAATAAATTCACTTTCAAATAAAATGTATTGGCATGAAACTATTGATCTTGAATATATTGTATTTCTTACATTTATTCAACAATTTAGAGACTCTAAGACTAAATGTCTTAGTTCATTCTGCTATAACAAAATATCTGATAATTTATACTTGATAATTTATAAGAACAGAAATTTATTTCTCAGTGTTCTGGAAGCTGTTAGTCCAAGCTCAAGACTCTGGAAGGATTGATGTCTGGGAAGAGCCTGGTCTTTGCTTCCAAGATGGTGCCTTGAACACTGTGTTCTCTTATGGCCAAGACATGAAATGACAAAAGGGCCAAAAAGGGGCTAGCTGGTTCCCTCCAACCTCTTTTATAGAGCTCTAATCCATTCATAAGAGCAGATTCTTCATGACCTAATCACCTCCCAATGACCACATCTCTTAATACTTTTTCATTGGGGATTAAGTTTCAGTATAAATTTTGAAGAAGATACAAACATGCCAGCCATAGCAGTAAATTAATTTGTAAGTCAAATGATAAATTTGTATCACATAATAATCTCCTTGAGATCCCTAGATGACATTCTATGTTATAATGACATAGAATAATAACATCTGCTACTAGTGCCTACATATGCATCCACTGCATATACTGTCTTAAACAAAATATAGTCACTAAAATTTACAATTTGTTCCCTACTTCCTCAATGTCTAGGTCTCTTTCTAAACACAACTTTCTTATAAAATATAACATTCATGAGAGCATGAATTGTCTACTTTGTTCATTAATATATTATAACTCTTAAAACTGCCTGGCATTTAATAGGGGGCTCAATACAAAGATGTTGAATGAATGACTAATACTAGTGGTAGACATTTAATGTTTATGATACACGTTGAATGAAGATATCCACGCAAAGTCCTTGGCAACCTGGAAAGCACATTTTCCACAGATACATACCAAATTATTAGCAATAGTTACCTCAGGAAGTGGGGAAGTAGAAGAGGAATGTCTTTTTAAAAACAATTTCATCTTAACGATAGGAACATTTCCTGTCATTCTGGAAAGAGAACAGAGCAAAGTACAGTTGGAGCTGCCTTTTCCATTTATTAGAAGTTGGATTAAAGGCAATTATATGGAGCAAAACAAATTATAAAGTCTTTAGTTTCAAAAATATGTCAGTGAAAATGCTGTAGGCATAGCGTGGTCCCTCCCTCTCAGTGTGGCAGTTCCTTGGTAAGGTCCCCACATCTGTGGTATTACTATGTTCACAGATGACTAGTTTATAATGAGCTGACCCATGCTATTAAGCATGGATTTGAAACAAGGAAAAGAAAATATAATTTTCTAAAGT
The DNA here is from genome assembly GCF_040939455.1 of Microcebus murinus. Taxonomy (NCBI): domain Eukaryota; kingdom Metazoa; phylum Chordata; class Mammalia; order Primates; family Cheirogaleidae; genus Microcebus; species Microcebus murinus. The sequence continues at coordinate 54,014,890 of NC_134112.1, forward strand.
ATAGTAGAATGAGTATATTCAGAGGAAAAAAATGAAATGGCATCATGAAAGGGCAAAACAGAATTCCAATTTTTAAAAAGGATTAAGCCAGAGTATTGCTAGAGGCCCTTATACATTTAAAAATTATATGAACTGATTCATTCGCTGATTTGCAGTGAGACATGGGGAAATCACAATTACTGCAGTTCAGCTTTCTTAGGTCTCATTTTACACATGGGAAACATGTTTTCCTCCAATGGGGAAGCATATTTTCCTCTATTCCTCTTTCTATAGAAGAATAGAAAAGAGAATCAGAATAATTCAGGATATGACAATTTTAGCTAATAAAACAGATACTTTTATCTTTTTGTTGAGAAAAAATACTGTGACTTCTACCAAGTGCTTTTTTCTTTCTCATGCTTAAATATGCTTCTAAAAATAAAGAAAAATGCAATCACATTAATTCACTTTAACTTTTTGCTATAGAAGGCAAACTAGCCTTAGATAGATTGACTTCTGTACCTCAGGTCAGGGCAAAATATTCCTTTTGGTAAAATATATTTTTGGTCTACAATAAATGACAGTAAGAAAATAGTACTTTTTAAATGGATTCAAGGCTGCACCTATTCTATGGAAAGAATTATTTCTGCATTTACATTTAAATTGTTTGTATGGAATTCAATTGTTTCTATAAGAAGCCCTACTGTTTAAAGTGCTCTTGATCTTTTTATAAAGTGAATATTCTGGATCTAAAAAGAAAAATGTATAGGAAACTTTTCTTTCTTTTACCTCAGGACAAGATAATTGCTCTTACATTACTGGATTTGGAAACAGTTGAAATAATAAATTTTATACACTGGGTTAAAAATAAAAAGCCCCACTACTTTTTTTTTTCCTCTTAAATTTTAGTGAATGTGTCTACATCTCAAGATGGTCAGAAGATTGGCTTAGCTCTATGTAGATTTTGGAAGCATTATTGCATGAACATATCTTCATTCAAAGGCCTAGAGGAGAATGAGTGCTATCTTATGTCAAGAAATTTGGTTTTAAATTTTCTCTGTGGATTCAGTGGATTCATTTTTCCATTTCTCGCTAATTTGACAACCTTGATTTAAGAGTACTGCTGCAATCTCAAAAGATGGCATGGATTTTTCATACTTTTTTTAAAGTAAAAAGTCAATAATCATTACATGAAATGTGAAAATACACATACAATGTATATAACTTTAGGCTAAACTTATGCTACAAAAAGGTTTCTTATACTTATTTCTTAATTTCTTTTAAAATATTATTATGAGAATACATTCTTGACACATTCAAGTGTTTTAGAGTTGTATACTTTGGTATGCAGGAGTAAACCACTTCTGATGTCTGGGAGTTTGAAATAATAATTCAGCAAGTGAAAAAATTTTAAAAAAGATAAAGCAATTAGAGAAAAATCGTGATGATTTCTAGGTTTCAATGATAGGTATGTGTGGGTTCATGTATTATCCTCTCAACTCTTATGTATGTTTGCAAATTTTACAATAGAAATTTTGACATGAAAGAGACATATAGTTCTTCAATGATGAGTCACAAAGATTTTCTATTTGATTTATGAATTATAATTGATAACTGTCTATATAACAATAAACTTATAAAAATACAAAGAGAAAGTCTTGAATAAAATGCTTAGAATTTTGAAAAATAATGTCACAACCTGTTTGATTTATATTTTCAGCATAAAATTAGTGACAGAACTTACTGATTTAGTCAGCTATTTGAGGTTAGCAAAGTCTCTAAGTTAATTCGTTCATTTATTCATCTATATGTATTCAACAGGCCTAAATTAATTACTTACTGAGGCCAGATATTAAGCTAAGCTTTGGTAATATAAAGATGAGAAAAGCATTGTGCCAACCTTGAGGAAACTAACTGGAGGAATGGAGGAAACTGCATGCATGCATACGTGTGTGTGTGTGTGTGTGTGTGTGTGAGTATGTGTGTGTATGTGTCTGTGTGGGTCTAAAATTGTAATAGCACAGATGAGTGCTAGACTGGAAGACTGTACAGAGTTGTGTAGATGATATATAGAGGAGGAGAGAGACTAATTCTGCTTTCTGAGTCAAGATGACAATAACTTGGGCAGAGATAGAAGCCATTTTTGACAGAATAATGTGTGCAAGTTAATGAGGGTGAGAGAGTATATATTTTTCAAGGGGTTGGAACTATGATAGGGCATTAAAAGTGCGTGTTGTTCTTTGCAACCTCTTTGAGTCACACTTTGTATGTAATACGAAGTTATTGTGAAAAAAAATTTTAAAAATATGCCTAATATAAAATATGTGTGCATGTGAGAGTATGTGTAATAGTGGCAGCTCTGGGGTTTGTAGTGTTCAATATTTGGTTGCAAGTGAATCCAGTCCTTCATATGAATCTCACATAAATTATCCCTAGAAGACAATAGGTCTCAACTGGCGTGATTTTGCCCTTGGGATATTTGGAGATGTCTGGAGTCATTTTTGATTGCCACGTCTGGGACCTTGCTACTAGCAGCTAGTGGGCAGAGCCCAGGGATGCTGTGAAATTTCCTGCTATGCACAAGATAGTCCCACACCACAGCAATTATCTGGCTCAAAGTGTCAATAGTGCTCAGCATGAGAAACCTTCCTCTGAGATTACTATTGATCATGTTTTATAAAAAGTCCAAGGAAAATGAAACTGAGTTCTTTGGTATTTGGTCCTGTATTCAATTAGTATGAGTAAATCATATTACAAATAATAAAACATATAAACCTGTGAAACTATTGCACAGTTTAAGATCTAGAACTTTTCCCATTCTATGTCATCTACCCGTGTGCTCTTTCCCTATCCCATATTCTTAATTCCTGCCAGGAGGTATCACTATCCTGACTTTTATGTTTATCATTCTCATCCTTTTTAAGAAAAATATTTTGCTTGGTTCTGCACTTTATAAAAGGGGTATCATAATCTTGCTATGTATTTTTATTACACTCAATATTAAGTTTTTAAGAATCTGTCACATTGTTGAGAGTAGTCCTCCATTCTTTTTCAGTGCTGCATATTACCACTTGGTGATTATATGCTAAATTTGTAAATTCATAAAGCCATTCTTCTTTTGATGGATATTTAGGGTATTTTCAGTATTTGTTTGGTATTAGGAATATGATGTTATAAACATTGTTGTATGTCTCCTGGTTAGCATGTACAACAGTTACTTTAGCCTATATTCATTGAAATGGAATTTCTAGGTCACAGAATATATGAATGAATGTTTAGACAATGCCATACTTTTCAAAGGTTATCCCAATTTGTAGTCCTACTAACTTGCATGTATGTTCCCCTCGATCCACATGCTCACCACCACTTTTCTGATTTTTTTATTTTTGCCAATCTTATGAGTCTAGAATGATATCTCATTGAGGTCTCAATATGTTATATTTTTATTATTAATGAGATTGAAAAGTTTTCATATGTGTTGTGAAATTCATATTTCCTCTTTTGTGAAAGCCTAATCATATTTCTTATTTTTTTATTAGGATGTCTACATTTTTCTTGTTTATTTGTAGGACTTTTAGTATATTAACCAGTTCTCTTATGCAGCATCAAGGTTTAATCATCCCAGAGAAAATAGCTGGAGTTTCAATTAGCCAACTCTTTAGAACCACTCAAAAGAGAAATGTGTTCCCTGATGAGTAGATGATAAAAGAATGTATGTAATAGTAGAGTAAGATACTGAAACTGCTGGCTATTCCGTAATGTGAAAAATATTCCCTTTAAAATTCCCTTTAAAGGTCGTGTATTTTCTTCATAAATGAATGGAATGTAAGATAATAACTTCTTGTTTACATTTAGAATGCATTCTATGTTTACTTTTTGAAAAAAATACGCCAACTTTTTTTTTTTAATCAAGAAATGTAGAAAAGAAAGAGCAACAATTCTAATTTCCCCTAATTGGAGAGAGTAAATATAAAGCACTGAAATGAAGTAATGCCTGATCATGCCTTTCTATATGTGCAAGCATTCCATTGTTATCACTGGGTACCACACATATGCACCAGAATTTAGAAGTTAGCTTACTGGAATCGAATAAAATAACCATTGTAAGATAATAACAATTTGATTAGTTCTTCAAAACAAGGATATTGGATCAACACAAAATATCATCCATCTTATGCAATTGTGAATGTAGGTGTTGCCACTTTTCCAAATGATAAGTGACCTACATAGTCAATACCATATGTGTTTAATATCAAGGGGGATTAGATGAATGAAGACAGTTGATTTTCTTGGCTCTGGATGTTTCTTTAACATATTTTCTGTGGATTGATTTGTATAACCTTAAACTGTAAATAAAACAGTGGTCTTTATTTTGCAAAAATAATGGACTAGAATAAATTTACTGTAGAACACAGGGAGAATTTTTGACATGCTAATGTTATATTGTAGATAATTGAGCTAGTTTGCTTTAAACTAAAAGAGCTCCATTATTTGGGAAATGAAACTAAATATGATTATTTACCATGCATTGCTGAGCTGAAATTGTTAAGGCAGCGAATGCACAGAAGAAATAGGGAGCTAAAAATGGGTTTGACCTCATAATGATTACATTCTGGGAAAATGAGAAAGCACTCACGTTGCTGACACTAATGGAGAAGCTTATAACTTGTATGATATTTGTCTGAAATCTAGCAGGAAATGGAAAATGGTAATATTGGTGAAAATGTTCTGTGAACATGGAATTAAAGAAAAGTGAGTTATACATTAGATGCACATACAGACAATAATGATTTAATAGAAATTTATGAAATAGCTAAGTATATGCAGAGACTCTATTCACTTTTAATAATAGGGATGGGACAAAAATAAGACAAATTTAAAAATGAAAAACTGTTAAAGAAGCTTCCTTGTGTGTCAAGGGAGGTAGTTAGTGACAAATGTCAAAAATGGGAAAAGAATTTGATTATCAGAATAGTAAGTGGTAAAATCAGGATTATAACTCAGGTCTATCTGATAGCCTATTCCATTTACACTTAGCTATTGCCTTTAGGATTTATAAAAGCAGTGCTTTAATATTTAGAAATAACAAGAGTCGTACTAGTTTGTTGAAGGATGAAATAACATGTTAAAGTACTTTGTAAATTAAAGAGATATACAAACATAAGTTGGTATAAGATATTGATAGGAATGTTTCCATATGACTTGAAAATTGAGTATTTGTATGGTAGAAGATAAATTTCAATATCAAAAATTTCTATTTGATGAGAAAACAAATATGGTTTAATATGAGATATTAGTTTCTGTCTTGTACTTCCTATTTTAAAACTTGCAAATTCCCAGAGGGTAACCTTTGTCTTTGGGGTATAGGTTGTATTAGGCTGGAAGAAGTAGTTGCTTGACAAAGGTAATCCCTCTTCTTGTTTTCTAAAACCTAAATGTTGAGGGTTTAAACTCAGAGGGAGAGAGGTAGGAATTGAACTTGTGAGTGAGAAGCGTCCTTAAATCAGAAAGGCCAGAGAGTTGCAGTATCTGGGAGCAGTGGAACTTTTACTCTCCTAATTTTCCCTGCTCCAGGGATGCAGTCATACCTGAATGGCATAGGCTGTGTGGTGTGTTTAGGGACAGTGTACTAGTGCACTAAGCACAGGGCTCTCAGCCTCAGTAAGAATCTCAGTGCTCAAATTTGGGGAACACCAGCAGGGTAACAACTCCCTAAGGGATTATGCAGCCTGGGACTTCAGATATTTTAGAGATGATCAGGTGGACCAAAGACCAAAGGATCTGCCCACCAAAGATTCTTTCTGGATGTAAAAGACTCTTAAGGATCTTCTCTATACTCTCTAGGGAGGAAAAGAGTTTCAATAATATGTTAATTTAGGACTCTTTCTTTCTGTTAGTAGAGTCTCAGAGTCATATATAATTGGATTTAGATAAATAATGAGATATTTTCTGTATTTAACTAGGATATTGTAGCATTCATAACTTCAATAAAGAAGACAGGCCCTGAGGGAAGTAGTAAATCACAGATCTTTATACCTTGGCTTGTTTCTAGCAAGCCATGAAAAACTTGAAGTAGAGCTCTAGGGTAAAGTCATTAAAGATTTTTAATTACCTATAAAATTACAGCATCTATGTGGGTGTCAGAAGTGATCAAGTTCATCCTAGTCCTCTGTTTCTCTAAAAGCTCTTAAACATAGTTGTGAAAATGGAGGAAGGAAAGGCCTGGGGATAGATACAGTGTGTTAAAAAGAGAGTGGGGAGAATTAATCCTGGAACAAAGACAGGAAATAGAGGAGACTAGAGCTCTGTTATGAGCCCACCTTGGACTCCTGGAGCCAGATATGGAAGAGGATATTCTATTGAGGGTAGCAAAGTTCACCCCTTTGGATCTGGCAGCCTCATCCAGACTGGGAACCTATTCCTCATTCTTGTGTATTTTATTTTCTGTTGAAGGATTAATGATTATTCTAGCATCAGAGTGGGTGAACTTTTTCCTACGTCTGCCTTAGTAAGCTCACTGGAGTCTGGCGGCTTGCCTTACCTGGCAGCTGAAAGGCAGGATATACCCCTCCGAAACTCTGTGGGTAGAAGAAAATTTACCTTGGCTTGTGTTTGCTTTTAGACAAACCTAACCATCATCTCTAGCAGCAACCAAGAGGTTTTTGGAAAGCAGCCAATTTTCTAAGGTTAAACATGAACCTTTAAATATGATTTGATAAGAATATAACAATACCATACATTCTTCATTTCAGGGACATTTATAGCAAAGTGTTTCTGACCACAGCAGGCTGGCTCAACTAAACTATTAATACCATGGGTTACCTTCCTTATTTAGGCAGGCTGTGAAAGTGGCAGAATGAGTGATTCCATTGAGAAGAGAAATCACACCCATAAAAAAAAGGGGGGAGTTGATGGTATTTTTGCATAAATCTGGGCTTTCTGTTAAAACTCTAGCAGAAAATTTGCAAACTGGAGAAAAAATAAGGAAAGGTTATTTAGATGATTCTGTTGGTGGCATCCTGATGAACCGGTCTCAGAATGTTAGACCTTGTGTGGTACTTATGGGTCAATAATATGCTGTTCCATCAACTGTGATTTCTAATTCTGCCTACATGCTAATTAATAAACTAAAATATGACTCATTAAATATTATAAGAGTGTTATTCAGAAATAAAATTATGATTGTTAAAATATACTTAATATTCTATGATTAATCAGGATTCTAAGAAAATTTGGCTCCAGCTAACATTCGTTAGTCTTTCTAAACTCTAAGGGTATAATCACATAGGCATTTGTTGAAATTTTTGGAAAAGTAATTTAGTAGATCATTTTCAGCCTTGTTTTAAGTTGCTTATAGTTTTCATTTGCCGTCATTTGTGTTTTATAGACATTATGCTTGTTTAATTTCATTTTAAATTTATTTTGTCATTCACTTTTCATTCATTTTTTTAAGCAACTTTGAATAAGATATTTTCAACAATAAAGTTTTGACCTAGGATTTTATAACATTTACTTAACTATATTACTTTGCCTTTTGCACACAAATCAGCCATATTTTATTGCTAAGCAGTATATAAACTCATAACATGAATATATACTGCATTATTTATCACTGATTATTCTTGATTGGAATGTGAGACTTAATAAGATAATGAACATGAGGTCTTTTGCCTAAACTCAGTGGACAGTATTGAAATTTGAGGTAACTGATAAAAAATGTTTCGAAGTACATAATTGGGTATAGAAACAAATCCAATGTTGATCCTAAAGTGAAATCTAGAATAGCTAATGGAGAAAGAAAATGCATACAAGGCTTGTCTTGAGTAAAATGGTTAACATAGGAAATGTTTTTATCTTGCTTTCCTCCATCCTTGCCAATTCTCATTTCCGTGATACTAAGAGACTGGAGCCTGCCTCTTTGGCAGTCTTCCCCCTCCCCACTAGCCCTAGAGCTTGTCTTCACATTCACTAGATTCCTGTTTCCATCACACACACATATACACACACACTCTACTGAAGTGCTTTTTAAACATATTCCATTAAGCACCCAGCATTCAACTAGATAAGTTATCAAATCATCTATTAAGCCTATAATTGCTCAGAGTACAGATATTTGTAAACCTTGGTGCTCTGGTGGAACATAGAGGTACTGATATAGTTAATTCTATTGGTTAAACATGAAAATTTTTTTCTTAACTTAAAGCATTATAAAATAAAAGCATGCAATTCTGCCTCATCCAATCTCATCCAATGCTGATACATTTTAATACATTTTAATAAAATACATTTTAATATTTCTAATATTTCATCTATTTAGATGATGAAATATTAGAAATTTCTATATAGAAATATTTTACATCTCTCTCTCTTTCTCTCTCCATTACACTACTAGAAAGTGGGGATAACAAATAGTTTTCTTCTGACCTAGCCAACAGAAAAGGGAAGAGAGCCCCATCAAGTGTCCTTAAGAGCTGAAAGTTCAAACTGAACAGCACTTCCCTCAGTTTTCACTGGCACATCTGTTTGTTGTCTTCAGTATTTCTGCCATTTTTTCCATTTCTCTTGAAAAATTTTGACCCTAAATGGCTGGAAAAAAATATGCCAAGGAAGGGTATCACACTGGATATAAAACTACAAATTTAATAAAGGCTTGAAAAGCTTTCAAGAAAAATCAGTAGGTATTTGGGGATTGGGGGAAGAATTTTGTCATTATGAAGGACATGATAAATTATTATTGCAGCTTAGGAGGACTGACTCAAAATGGATAGGATGGGAATTGGGTGAAGCCATGGCCCCAGGAGTTTACTTGATTTCAGAAGTTTTGAAGACAAAGGAAGAACATTTGTCATCTTAGCAAAGGAACATGGTTCTACTATGCCCTCAAATGGAATATAGCTTATTCAGTTATGGCTCCCATTTCTAAACATCCCTAGCACTAAATGGGGTATATAATGTACAATAAAATCATGTCTTTAAATATTAATTTAAGGAGCAGCAAATAATAACTAAGTTGTTGGATTTAGCAAGGTCAGCAGCTCCTGTGTTTTCTATTAATGCATTTCTGCTACTAGTTCATTAATTCTGTCAACTGGTAGCATTTATTAGCTGGCACAAAAGGTTTAAGATTGCAAATGCTTTTATCCAGAAGCCTAATTATCCACATGAATTAGGAAAAAAACATTAAACATCTGATATTTTTAGTAAACATAGTTTGTCCAAGTCAAGGAAACCATTAAATCATGGTTTTAAAAACACATACATAATTCAAGGAGCTATAAATCCATGACATAAAGCATCCCATTTAGGTGAGATAAAAATATGAAACTACAGCACAAGAACCCTACTAACTTAGTGGTTAAGAAAGCCAATTTTAAGGCTCAGATTCAGAGATACTTGCCTTGGAATCCCAGCTCTACCTGTTTATAGGCAATATGACTTTGGGGAAACAACTTAAATTATAAGTCTCAGTTTTCTCATGAAAAAAATGAAAAAAACTATAGTATCTACCATATTGAGTTGTGATGATTAAATAAGATAATGCACGTAAAGTACTTAGGAAAAAGTGCACATGCAGGCACTTAGTATCTGGCACTTGTTAACTGGGACTACAGAGCACAGTCCAGAAGAAAGCTTTTTCTCTCATCAATGAAGCTTTCATGCCTTCCCAAATGGAGCTCTCTAGGCACCCATAAATCATACAATAGTCATCAATTTGGGGTTTAGAACTGATTATTATTTTTATGTGGAGCTATTCTAATAAAGAATTAACACTATTTCTAAACAATATTATTACTTGATATGGTATACAGTGGATTTGTTAAAGCACTATAGTTCTCAATTATCTGTAATTAAGGTTTTAAATAAATGGAGCGGTGAGGAAGGATATAATATAAAGAATTTACAGACTCGTCTTAAACATATTTTAAACAGCCTACCATTAAAGGCACACAAATTGTTAGTATTTCCTATTAGGCAATTATACAGGTGTCTATTTCCAAGGTGTCTCTTGAAATCTCAGGAAATAATTTAATTGGTACTTTACAGATTTTTTTTTTTGTTAGTGTCTTTATTCTAAAAGAACCTATTGTATGAAAGAAAAAAAAGATAAAGCAACAATTAAAAAAGCATTTTTTAGGAGGGAAGATTAAATAGAAAATATGATGACAATAGTATTTTTGACCTTAACTAAAGTTTAAAGGTTAAGGTAAGCTAGTAATGAAGTTGGAAAGTAGAGTGGTATAAGCATCACCCTGATGCTGAGGTTTTAGCTTGTGTTTTCTCTTTTCCCTATACCTAGCAAAATGGGAGCATGTTCTTATTAATAATTCTGAAGTCAACATTGTTCAGTGCATCATATTATAGGCATGCGGAACAAGGAAAATAGAGTTATTCATCTGCTTAGGAAAAGAACCATATTTATCTAATCACTGCCCTTTCCATCTATGTCATCTTTTTCCAGGAGGAATTCACTTTACTGTTTTAGTTACAATAGAACTGTCTTAGCTTGTTGGTTCCCGACAAGCATTTTTACATGCATATATCATTTTAAATTTCTAAAGTTATTAAATCACAAACTTCCTATTACAAAGGAGCGTGTTAAGAGGATGATATGAGCTGGAACTTTACCATATTGAGAAACCCAAACCACAAACTTGAGTTTATATGAATCTGGACACACAGACAGGCTGTATGGAATCACAGAAGAGGTATTTTAGTGCTTACAAACCTAACAGAATTGGCTTTTTGTCTTGCTTAATGAAATTAACTGCCCTAAGACTGAAGTTAGTGAGTTTTTTTTTCTCTTCAATTAACTTGTCAAAATAACTTTATATCTGTCTCTGTTTCCCCAAAACTAAAAGTCACTTCATCCCTGTGTTTTATAAGCATCACTTATTGAGCATACACTATATATATAAAGAATTTATACGTTGTCTCTTATATCAGTACTACAGGTAGGTATAGTTAGGAAGAACATAAGCTCACATTAGCATAGGAAGTAACCTTTTCAAAGCTTCAGGACTAGCAAATGTATTTATAGTTTATACATATATAAAGCATTACTCTTTTTTTGGATGTATACGCCATAAAAAGCTTTTGTTTAAAATTCTCCACTATCTCTCTCTGATCACAATGTGAATTTATAACTTAAAAATGTTTCAAAAAGTTTTTGAATGCCTAATATGTACTGGTTATAACAGATTAGAGGCAGAAATTTATTGTGAAAACAGATAAATTACCACCTAAACCCCCTGCAATACAAGAGTTTACGGTCTAGTGAGAGAAATCGGCATTTACAGTGATTATAAGACCAAGTAAGAAAAAGGGAAGAATAAAAATCTATGACAGCAACAAAACTCCTGTACCTTCTGTCTGCTTTCAAGGGTGAATTATTACATGTTATTTCAAGTTAGGCTTTCAAGACGGTCAAATTTTTCTTTATAGATTTTGTTTGTTTATTCAACTATTCAAACACTGTAAAGTTCTATTGAAAAACATTATATGCAATATAAAATAAAATCATTTAAGCCCTTTCTTAAGGATTCATGCATCTGAAGTACCCAGTTGTCCCTTCACTAAGGATCTAGACAACTCATCTCTTTTCTTTAACTCTTATTCTTTTTTATGACATAAAATGAAAATGACTTCTGAGTCATCTGGATAGAATTTTGTCAAGACATTGTTTTTCTAAAACATTGTTATATTTAAATAACCACCCTATGTTTTATGCCATTTGGGCTATATAAAAACAAATTCATTAAAACCTACAGATGAAACTAATTTCATAACTTCATTAAACACTTTTTTTTTTTTTTGAGACAGAGTCTCATTCTGTGGCCCAGGCAGAGTGCTGTGGCATCAGCCTAGCTCACAGCAACCTCAAACTCCTGGGCTCAAGCAATCCTCCTGCCTCAGCCTCCTAGGTAGCTGGGCCTTGTATAGGCATGTGCCACTATGCCTGGCTAATTTTTTCTATATATTTTAGTTGGCCAATTAATTTCTTTCTATTTTTAGTAGAGACGGGTCTCACTCTTGCTCAGGCTGGTTTCCAACGCCTGACCTTGAGCAATCCTCCCACCTCGGCCTCCCACAGTGCTAGGATTATAGGCATGAGCCACCATGCCCGGCCTGCATTTTTAAAATTTAAGTGCACTTTTCAAATTTTTTGTGCTTCATATTTACTTGGAAAGCTGAATAAAAATGCAGATCTTCTGACTCCACATTCAGGGATCAATGCACAATAGTTCTTCAGTGGGACTGAGAAACCTACATCTTTATTTTTAAATTTTTCATTTTTACTGAAAATAGTCTGGATTAAGCCTAAGAAGTATTACTTTTAGCTATACATGCCTTAATGGCAGACATAGAATATCTGATAAGACATTAATGTTTATATCTCCCTATTAAAGTATTTTGTATTTTTAGAGTGATCTATTTAGAGTCCATAGGTCAAAGTCTAAGGACAAAATATTGTTAAAGTATATTTTAACCATATATTTTTTTAGAGAAAATATCTTAGTTTAATATATATTGGATTATTCCCATTATTCCCAGTACTGTTTGATTTACCAATTGTTCTAATAAATTCATGTTTATATAAAGATTGTGCCTAGTGGGCCTATATGATCTAGAATGATATCCAAATGCCCATATACAAAAAAAGTATTTGCAGAATAACTAATTGCATTTGTTTTCCAACACGTGTCAATAATGAAATTAACTTAAAACATGAAAAGACGACTTTCTATTAAATAGGAGTTGGCAGTACTAGAGTCTCTAAAATTTGGATAAATTGGGGCTCTACATAGGAAGACTTGCTAAAAATCTGTTTAGGGACTAATCAGAACATCAGACATTCCTTCCCTTGCCTGCAACCAGATTCCTTTTGCTTTCTATATCATCATAGGAGTTAGGTTTATTACCTAAATAAATCTAGATAAAGCAGAAGCTGACTGACTGGGGGATATCAGGCACAGTGGAATAGGAGGATAACTCTTCTAAAAATTGGGAGATTAAGGAAAATTTTACTACAGCATGTTGAAATTCCAGCTCTTTCCCCTGGACTCCCAGAGTCTAGCACTAGACTTTATTTAACATAACAAGATTAAAACTATCTTTTGAGATGAATAAGATCAGCCCAAAGGTAAGATTCTACACATCCTTAGAATGTTTCCAAACAAAACACCCTGTGGGTCTATAGTTGAAAAGACCCAGCTACCTACTCAGACCTTCTAATGGGCATTTTATTGTCCCAGTCTTACATATGAGCAGATGAGCAGTCATGAGTCTCACCAGGTATTTGAGGAAAGACTAAAATTTAAAGTCCTAGGGTCCAGGAAGCCAATTCTCTTACGTAAAGACAGAAGAAAAAGAATCCCTAGGTGATTATGCGAAAAGATACCCAAATAATATTTCTGTAGCTGACCTAGAACAGTTTAGATGATTCCAGAAGATATTTATTCAAGAAGAGGAAATTTTAAACATGAATTGAGAGGAGATTAATACAACTAAGAGTTCTGGGATATGGTAATTAGAATTATACAGACAATGAAACAAATGATAAGACAATTATCGCAGAGGGAAAAGTTATGAAATCATAATATATAGTTCAGCTATTAAAATATTTCTATATTTTATATTTTTATTTGTATAATAATCTAAAAACCAAATACTGATTTAACAATTTCAATATTAATATTTTGGCGAAAGAGGGAGGGAATATGTGCATGTGCCTACCGGGGATTGGTGGGGGAGGATGAGGCAGATCAAACTCTGAATAGATGTTTCTCCAAGGAAGATATACAAATGGCCAACAAGCACATGAAACATCATCAGTTACCAGAAAAATACAAATCGGAGCCACAAAGAGATACCACTTTATACCCACTACAACAGCTAGAATCAAAAAGATAAATACTGGGGAGGATGTGTGACAATTAGAACTCTCATACTCTGCTGGTGGGGATGTGAAATGGTGCAGCTGCTTTTGAAAAAGCAGTCAGGCAGCTCCTCAAATGGTTAAATATAGAGTTAGCATATGACCCAGAAATTCCACTAGTATATACTGAAGAGAAATGAAAACATGTTCACAAAGAAACTTGTATACACATGTTCATAGTAGTATTATTCATAATAGCCAAAAGGTAGAAACATCCCAAATGTCCATCAATGGATGAATGGATGAACAAAATGTGGTGAATCTACACAATGAAGTGAGTAGTGATACATGCTGCTACTTGGATGAACCTGGAAAACATGCTAAGTGAAAGAAGCCAGCCACAAAAGTTCACATACTGATTACATTTATAAGAAATTCTAAAATAGGAAAATGGATAGAGATTAATAGAAAAAGTAGAAAGTAGATTAAAGTAGATTAGTGGCTGCTTAGGGCTGGGATAAGGGAGTTGGCGGAGGGGCATCTTGTTATATAAGGTGATAGCTAACAGATATCGGTTTCTTTTAGAGGTCATGGAAATGTTCTAAAACTGACTATGGTGATAGTTGCAGGTATCTGTGACTATACTGAAAATCATTTAATCATGTGCTTTAAATGAGTGAATTGTATGCTGTGAATTATAAAACTGTATATAAAAAAATGGAGAAACAGAAAAACTATCATATTATTTAGCAATTCTGTTTCTGGTAAAGACTCTCTTCCATGCTTGTCCTCACATGCAGAAAGAGAGAGAGAAAGAGTGGGGGAGAGAGAGAGAGAGAGAGAGAGAGAGAGAGAGAGAGAGAGAGATATTTCTTCTTATAAAGCCACCAATCCTATGGGATTAGGGCCCTATGCTAATGACCTTAATTAGTTTCTAAAAGCTCTATCTCTAAATACAGTCACATTGGGGGTTAGGTTCATCATATGACTTTTGGGGGGACACAATGCAATCCATAGCAATATGTAACTTTGAATAAAATAAAAACTAAATATGAGATATTTCTACAGAAAATCTATAATAAAATTAGCCACAAAAGTTATTTATTCACCAGGATGCCAATGAGGTCACTATTGCTGAAGATGTTATTAACAATATTAGGAACACAATTTTTTGTTAATTATTTGTTTTTGTTGCTGTTTTGGATATTTATATTCATTTGGCTAACCTTCCCAAAATTTAATTGCACATACTACCTCCATAGATTTGCTTTTAAAAATTCATTAGGGCTGTTTATAGGCATGATCTTTTTGATTCTTTTGATTCTAGGTAGACTTCGACACAAGTATTTATCATATTTTTCAAGAGATTCAGGAGAAAAGGTACCATTTAAGGAAAACATTAACCTAACCATTCCTCAAGCACTTTCATATTATAACTGAAATACATAGGCAATTATACTATTTTGAAAAATTATTATTCAAAGCCTTAACATTTGATATTAGTAACATATATTAGTTTCAGTTGATCTAAGACATTCTCCTGGCAAACTAAGATCATTTTATGTTCTGGTATTTCTTTATTTGTCCAACTCTTTAAATGGAGATTCAGTTTAAAGATGTTATTTGATCAATTTGTTTAAAAAATCAAATCTTATTGGTCAAAGTGATCAAAGCTTTATTTATATTTTTAGCAAATAATTAATCTTAGTTATACTGTGTACATTCATCAACATATAAAAGAAACAACAGAGTAGGTACTTTTGAAAGAATTATCCCATTTATCAAGTTGACATTTTGGCTGCTTCACAAAAAAAGCAGATTCCATCACTGGTGTATATAGAGGCAAATTCAAATCAAATCATTTATGCCACTTGGGGATGTTTGATTAATGAGACCCTGCTTGGTTTTATTAATCTTTCTGCATTCTTCACATCTCACTTATGACATATAACCATTCTCTTTGGAAACCACCTTCACCTTCATTTTATTCATGTTTAATGCAGATTTAATCATAATTTAGGTTTGTATTTTTTTTCCTTTGGAAAAATTTTAATAAACTATTTACAAGACCTTTATAAATCCATTTATCTACATGCCATTAATATCTTTCTAATTTTCTAATCTCTTGTTAATAAAACCCACCTAGTAAATAAAACAAAAAATTAAAATGATTTATTAAGACCTTTTACCTCAAGCATATATATTTTTTGCCACAGCATTTAGAATATGAAAAGATAAAAACATAGCTTGGATTGTAAATTAGAACAATGACTTTAGTAATCATGCTCAAGATGAATGACAGGTTCTTCAATGCTGTCTTTAAAGCAAGTGTGAATAGAATCTAAATTGCCATTAAAAACTCTACGGCTGCTGTAATTACCTAAAACAAAACATATTTGATAGATGAATATAGTATAAATGTTTGCTATGTCCACTTAGTGAATGAATTCAACATTACCTGCTTGGAAAAAAAGTAACTTTCTTTTACTGCTCTCTTGCCACCTTTAATTTAATGGGTTTATTGCTTATTTTATGTACTGTCAAAGCCACAGCAGTTGGTTCAGGCAGGAAACATGTTTGATCCCTAATACCTCCTTCCCCTGACAGAGCAGGGAAAAACCAACATTAGGTGGAGCCAAAATGTTCATTGAAAATAGTCCCAAGTTGTAAAACCCTGTGATGAAACTCAGGCAGGAGCCTTACATGAAAATATGAGGAAGGTTATAAATTCCAGGAGTTTCATACTCAAAATTAGGCAAAGGCTAATTTTGTATTTAGTGTATTCACAAGGAACATCAACCATTGGTGCCTAGAAATGCACAAAAAACAAGAAAATTTCATCCCTGCTTAATGAGCTCTATTTTCAGGGTTGCAGAACCAGTGAAGGCTATTGAATAGAACTTCACTCCTACACAGGAATGGTTCATTATTGCTCCCAGGTTAAAATCCAATACCTAGTTTAGAATACCATTTAAGATGAGAATCCTTGTTCATTTCCAACCTCTTTACATTTGACCCTAATCCTGCCCCTCCTAGGCAAAATACTTATTTTAAAAAAGGAGTTAGGCAGATGTAAGTCTAGATAATAAATAGCTTAGGATTTGCAGGCTGTAAAGTCTCTGTCACAACTACATAAGTGGAAATAAGAAAGGGGAGTTTCCCTTTTAGGTTGTAAATCCTGGGATTGCACATGATGCCCTAATGAAATTTAGGCAGCATCAGTTGGATAGGTGAAAAACCCCACACCCTTAGAGAAAATATGCAATCAGTCAATTACTGTTAACTCCATCTTTCAGTATATTCAGGCATCTAACACCTCTTATTTTGCTTGTTCTTCCGGCCTTACCCCGTATGTAGTCACTGCAACGTTTCTTGAGCATAGAGAATATTGTGTGTTAGTCATGCTTTTCCCCAGACTCACTGTACATCCTGCTGACGAATTGCTCAGATTTTGAGAGCGCGGCACCACAATGCCCCGGGAAAAAAGGGACCCCATCACGGCCATAACACTCGCAGTTGTTCTAGGCCTTGGTGCCACAGGGGCTGGAACAGGCATAGCCTCTCTAGTCACCTCCAACCAGCAATACCTGCAGCTCTCTGCTGCCATTGATAATGATCTCCGAGAGCTACAGCAGGGCCTAAAATATGTCAAAGAATCCCTCGCTTCGCTTTCTGAGGTAGTGTTGCAAAATAGAAGAGGCCTAGACTTAGTGTTCCTACAAGAGGGAGGCTTGTGCGCAGCACTCAAAGAAGAATGTTGCTTCTACGCAGATAAAGCAGGTCTGGTAGAAGATAGCATTGAAAGGGTTAGACAGAGCCTAGAAGATAGAAAAAAACGGAGAAAACAGAGTGAAGCGTGGTATCAAAATTGGTTTTCCACATCCCCCTGGCTATCCACATTGCTTCCCAGTGTCTTAGGGCCGCTTGTAGGTTTTCTGTTGCTCCTCACCTTTGGGCCTTGGGCATTCAAAAAACTAACTGATTTTGTCAAGTCACAGGTAGACACAGCCACACAAAAATCGATCTCCGTGTTTTACCAATGGCTAGAACTAAGAGGCTCCAAAGAAGACCTCCATGAAGAGTCTCCCAACACACCCACTGAAGGTCTAAATTTCTCAGACCTTGCTGCAGACATGGAACACAGTTGGTTCCAAAAGCTGTGGAGACGCCATGACGGGATTATCGCGATGCTGTGTACCAGATGCACACCCCGCCGACGGTGAGGTGACTCCATGACGGGAATATTGTAGGTCCATGCCCGGGGGCACACTTCATAATCAGAAGTGCCAGAGCTGGATGCCACCTACATAGCCTAAGACAGAGGCCTCACCTTCACGTTAATCGCCCAATCTTATATTTGGGGTGCTGGTCGCGGAAGCCCATCGCGTAGCCTAAGACAGGCTCTCCACCAACCTATATAAATCTCCCTCATATTAATAAAGAGAGGGGGAGATGTTAGAAGCTGGGACCCTCAACACCCCTATGACTTGTCCTACGCACGGGCTTCGCCCTGGAAAATTCCTAGGACAAAAACAACACCCCACCCTCCAGCTGTAGCTCCGAAAAGAATGCGTTCCATGACATGCTGACCGCGAAATGCTCCAGGGTGTGCTAACTGCAATTGTTCCCGACCACCTACCAGGTTGAGGTTGGATAATCAGTCACAAACAACCTCAATACCGATAAGATACTGATTGGGGCTGATTAGCCCAAACCCAAGACTCACCGTCACCCCACTGCATTTTTTGTTTCTACTTCCTTGTTTCTGTATGCTTATAAAACCTACTAAGAATCTAAGTAAAGTAGACCTTGACAACCAAAAAAAAAAAAAAAAAAAAAGAAGGTGTGGTTTTAGACTGTCTCGTTGTGATGAGATACATAGTTTTGTCTGGGAGATGAAGGAATCCTAAAGATTTGTTAGCAGATGGGGAGGTAAATGAGAAAAACATGTAAAAATTAATCAGTTTATTTTCAGGACTTAGGGTTCATCTTCATTAAAGATATAGAACACCTTTAAGATGAGGTTCCTGTGGTGAGAATTCTTGACATTACAGATCACATGTTCCTTCTTAAACAAATACAAATGGATGAAGCAAGAAAACACTTAAAATTTGGTTTTTGCTGCTATTTTTGTTTCTTTTAAACAAGAAATAATTTCACCTAGCTTATATCTCATAACTGAAAATATTTCAAAATCATAAAACCATCTGTCTTCTTTTTTGCTTGTTTTATTTGCTTATTAAATTGAAGTATTAAAAGAATAAGTCAGAAAGAATAAGGACAGAGGAGAAACTACATCCCAGGTTTCGAGATCCCTGATTAAAATGTTTCCACCAGGGCAATACATCTGTCTTCTTTTTCTTCATAAAAAAAGGGTTACATCTTGCTATACTGCATGTTGTAATGCAATCCATTGACATATTAATTCATTCATCCTTTCAGAAACTGATAGTTGAATTCCTATTATGTGCCAGTCACTCTGCTAAGTACTTCAATCTAAAAGTAGAATGAGATATACTTGGTGTCTGCCCTCCTCAAGTATATGCTTGAGTAACGAAAAGAAATACTAAGTCACTTTGATAATATTCAGTTCTGGAGAGGAAAGATAGTTGAATATGGGTTTCCCAAAGTGTTGTATCTGCCAATGTTAATTAAATCCTGTTCTTCAGAAAGTGAGAGCAGCAACGTTCTAGCTCCATTTTATGTCCTTAAATTCCAAGAAAATAAGTAACCAAAGACTACAACAAGAAAAATAAAAGATGTGATGAACTGAAGAAACTTGAAATTCTAAAAAAAAAAAAAAAAAAAAAATTCTGATTTGCTTTTTGTAGAGGTTGTCTTAATTTTTTGCATTGAAATCTCCCTTTCAGGTTTAATTTGTACTTGCTTTTACCCAGAAGAAATAACAGTGAGCAATGCATGCTAATTGAAAAAGTCACGTTTATCACATGTTGATTTGAGAGCCAAAAGCCAAATGTCCCGTCTCCTGAGGATCCCCACATGGAACAGTTGAATGCAAATATTTATATTGAAGTTATTTTCATAGGTGCCAATCTTTGTCTTAAGATGGTTCAAATTAATCAAAAAGAAAATACACAATCTTTTCCCCATAATTTTTGGAGTAAAAAAAGAAGTGAAATATTTGTTAAGTAAAATATTTTGGTATCTTAAAATTTATGCATTTTCATATTTAGTGTATGTTCTAAATTGGAAAATAAATTTAGATAAGTTAACAAATATCATGCACACATGAAAGAAAACATTAAGAATATCCAATCAAAAAGCATAAGCATGCAAAATAACTTACTGTTTAAAAATAAATCTAAGGTTCATGAATTTTTATAAGATGCTCCTTGTTTAATATTCTTACAAAGCAGAAATAAATATTTATGCTGGAACAAATAAAATATTAGCCTAAGGTGCTTCATTATATAAATTTTATAATATTAAACAGATATTAGGGCATGTTGATTTTATAAACATGTTATTGATAGTGTGTGCCAAGAGAAAACTTTTCTTGTAATTGCAAATAATATATTCCCTTTCTTAAGAAAATCCATGATAATTCCAGATAAAAATGTCTGTATGTATGTGTAGACGTACGTGTGTTTGTTTTTGTGATATATATATACACGTATATATATATACATATATATATATATATATATATATATATATATTTCCACAAAACACACTGGATTCATGTATACTACCTAGAACAGGGATGGGGAATATTTTCATGTTGGAAGGCCTCATTAATTTAGCTGTAATCAAATAAGGCTGCATTCCAGAAACTTTAATTCAATATACTTAAAAATGTGCATTATTTTGTAAAAATCTAATCTTATAATAATTTCAGAAAATGAAAACTATTTGTTGATTTTAAAGTTAACCAATCTTTTAATGACTTTGTTGTGTCTGCTTTTTGTTGGAATGCATTTGAATATTTGGTTGCAGAATGGAGGTCCACAGTTTCAGTTGATCCCCTACATGAATATCAGTCATTTGTGACTGTAAGGGCATCTTTATTTGGGTTATGCAAGAGATTGTAGATTTGCAGCAATAAGTGGTTGAAAATCAAGAAAGCATTTTTCGGGCATGCTGCCAAGGCATGGGCATTTTACTGCATTTTTCCATATTTCAGTTGGATATTTCATAGCATCAGTGACTTTAAAATGTCATTTACTGAGAGTTCAATATGTTCCAACTGTAGTTCTTTAGGTGCCTTGGTGATATCAACTAGGTGAGGCTGTGTCATGATTCTCAAAGTCCATGAACCTTTCACTGTATTCTTCAGTTTATAGGTCTACAACAGCTGTGTATTCTTCAAATGATTCACCTATACTATCCTGTTTATCAATGACATTAGCTAACTGGGGAAAATGTTCCTCTGAAATTTCCTTTTGAAGAAATGTTTTGAAAAAAGAGTTTTTGAAATGCTTAAAATTTTGTCACAAATCGTAGATAGACTTAGTTTTATTAATACCTTGCAAAGAAATATTCAAGTCATTTTGATTTGACATGATATCATACAGAAATGCCATATTCCTATGGAAATCATCTTCCAATAATTCACATTGAATATTCTGTTCTTCATAAAATTTAACTATTTATTCTCATATAGATAAAATTTTAGCTAACACCTGTCTTTGCAATAGCCAATGTACTTAGAATGATAGGGCAAATCCACACTGAATACTTCATCCTTCAACTTTATCATGTCATAAAACTGATGATGCCATGCTGTATTTGCATGAATGAAGTTAACAATACCTATAACTTGTGCAAATTGTCACTTAAATAGCAGCTTTAGCAAAAGATTTTGCTGATGCAAGATATAATGAATATAAATGAGAGCATCTGGATGCAATAAACCCTTCATGTTTTCCTGTAATGGAAGGTGCACTATCTGCACATACACTCACTAAATTTATCAAATTTAGTCCAACTTCATCACATTTATCTTCAAAGTTGTTGAAAATATCTATTCCCTGTGTTCTGTTCCCAAGAATGCCCAAAGCGAGTAACTCTTCAAAGCAAAGAAAATCTTCTGTTATTACCCGAATGAAGTATAAAACCTGTACTGAGTCAGTACAAATCTAGAACTTTGAATTTCCTTTTTAAAAGAATGTATTTTGGAAATTGTTTCATGCAGAACAAATAAAACTTACTCTTGATTTTTAATGGCTATGTAGTAGTCCACTGCAAGATTCTCCAGTGACTTATTTAACCAAGACCTATTGTATGTAGTATCTACTTTGGAGCTCAGGAATGAAGTAAAAGCCAGGGCAGTTAGTGTGTTGCTGAGTGCATTGAATCAGTGAAATTGCAAAATGCAGCAACTTATAGAAATTGTGTGATTTCCATATTTGATCCCATATAAAAAATTTATTGAGGTAGTGAAATTAAAGCACAGAAGGCTTTGAAGGAGGCAGATCTGATCATCAGCAAGCACGGCCCAAAGATCATTAGGATAGAATCTACATGATGTTAAATAACTTATAGATGCATTTATTAAAAATAAAACTTAGGAAACTGGATGATTCAGTTTTCATAACTTACTCACATGATTATTGTAAAGAATAAGCCAGTATAAAGCCCTTAGAATAATAGCAGAAGCCTTATAAGTAAACAATCAACTGCATGAAATGTGGATCTGTGCCTGTTGAAACAATATGTATGTTCCATTCTCATCAATACTTAATCTCTTTTGTTCACTGTATTATGCTCAGAGCCTAGAAAAGTTGGCAGCACAAAGTATGGATAAATAGTAATAAAAGTTAAACTCAAATCTGATAATGTGTTCATACATATTGATAAATACATCTATTTAATAATTTTAGGGTATAAATATAGAGATTTTATCCTGAAAAATATATGACTAAGTTTCAAAATAATATCTTGATCTTTTATAATCCATTTGAAATTCTTAAATAATGAAACAGGATGCTAAAAATATATCAAACATGTTAGTTCTTTCCAGTTATACTGTCTTATTTCAATTAATTTTTTTATTTCTATACTTTTGTTATAATATATAAAGGAAAAAGTTTGAAGAAGATATGTAACATTTTATCTATAATATCTCCTATATAATGCTTCTCTGCATTAAATATGGTTTATTGTTTTTGGTTTTCATTTGTTTTTGAGAAATTTAATTGAGAACTAATTTAAAATTATTTCCCTTCCTCTACCTCTTGGAAACTTCTACCTATAATAGAACACCCGATCCATTTTATTTGACAAACATCTAATGGTCACTTAACTCCCCCCTCCATGTGAAACTCGCTGCAGGAAATACAAATGTGAAAGCATGTTCTAGCTGGTCAAAGACCTCACAATTTAGGAAGTAACAGACACTTAAAAGCAAGCCAATTAATGAAGAAACTAAGGCTTGGATGTGGTAAAAGTGAACTACTAAGTGTGGATTAATTGTGCAGTTAGCCAATATGGATTGGTATAGTGGAGCTAAGGTATAGGGCACCTCTGAAAGTTATATCCTAGCAGCAGCACATCCTATATTAAAAGTTTCTACTCTAGTCTCTAGTGGTAGAAAAGCAACCTGGGTTACAGCTACATCATATCTTCTCCAAACTCACCTTTCTAAAGAATTTCTAAGTAGGATCGCTTTTGTCCAGCCCCTGACCCAATCTTTACTTGAGAAGATATCATAATAGCACCTTTAAATCACCAACTAGATGGTGCTAAATTCTTTCGTGTTATGGTGCCAGTTCCTAGTTTTCCAAAGGCTTAGACACCTAGATAATCTTAAATTAATCATCTTTTTCTTTTGCTCATACTGTTCATCTAGTTTCATTGTCTGAGCATACAGGAATGTAGTAGTCATTTTCTTTCTTTCTTCCCCCCCCCCCCAGTTAACAATATCTCCTTTTCTTTAGGGGCCTACTCCCAAATTTATGTTGTTTTAGTGAGTGATTTCCAAAAATCACTTCCCTATTCTTGACATAGTGATTATTTACACAAATATATACTCCTGAATATAAAATTAGATTCAAAGGATGAAACCCATGTGAAGGTAATCAGAAGTGAGAGTGGAGGGGTAGCTGTCCCTGGCCTTTTGGTTGCAAGGGGTCTGTCCGGATACAGGCCTGCTGTCAGCTGCTCTTCTCTACCATATTGAGTGGACCTTACTACAGATGGAGAAAAGAAAAAATAATCAGATATAAAATTGGAGCAGGGCAGAGAGAGTGAGAGGAAAGAGAGAAGGAAAGAGAGAAAAAGGACATATAATCCCCAAATTTTACTTTTCTAAATGCTTAGTTTAATTAGAGTTGAGTTATAATTACTGAATGAATACTAATGCTTACTTTTTCCTTTAACATCCTGCCTAGCATTTAAGTTCCATGGATTCCAGCCACATTAGTGGGGTCTCCATTACTCTGCTTAACTTTTCACTGACCCCTTTCTAGGTAACAGTAGATCTAGATATACTTAGTTAAAGTCCAGTAGTAAATGGTCTGATCACCTGGAACTACAGTATAGCCATCTACCTACCCACAACCTATTTTAGGATTAAAAGCCTTTCGTATACATAATTACCTGGGTTTATAAAATATTTGTGGATGTTTTTGAAGGTCGGATCTAGTCTTTATAAGAATTGAATCTCCTAATCATATGTTCTTACATGTATTTTATAAAACATATTTGTTAGTTTTCAACAGCTCCAATATCCACTAATTACCAA
Organism: Microcebus murinus; assembly: GCF_040939455.1. Lineage (NCBI taxonomy): Eukaryota > Metazoa > Chordata > Mammalia > Primates > Cheirogaleidae > Microcebus > Microcebus murinus. Next base: position 54,039,450 of record NC_134112.1, read on the forward strand.
GGGTATACAAAAACAGCTATTAACTGTTCTATACCTTGGTTGATGTCTTTCTGAATCAGTCACTCTTACCAGAAAAACAAGGTCATGGGTAAACCAAAGCAAATAAATTTACACAATTGCTAAAATATAGTTTTAGGCCATGATGAAATGTCCTTTCTTCCCTTTTATCAAGCATGTAATTTTCTAGTCATCTGAAGAGCTGCTTCTCCTGGCAGTTATAAAATTCTTTAGTTACTATGTAAAACACTTATGTTACATTCCAATGATCACTATGTGAATGATTTCAAATACTCTACCAGAATGATAACCCTTAATGAGGGTAGGCAACTTGAATAGTCTTTTAATCTCAGACCTTGTCTGGAAGATTTCTGTAAAGACATAATGCTTTCATTATCTAAAAAGTATTTACTTCTCCACTTGAGCATATTTTTCACATATTTAAACCCTTTATAGTATAGCTCATAAAAAATTCAAAAGACTGAAGATAGAGAAAACTAATAAATCATTTTACTTTCATTTAAACTTTACTGTATGCTTTTTGTTTTAATGATATTCTTTCTGAAAATATATTTATTTTAAAGAGTTATTATAAAGTTGAGAACCTAATCATGTTAAATATATTTTATCTTAGTTTGCAAATGGAATTAGTAAGTGAAAATGTTGAAACAATTAAAGGTTTGGATAGGAGTATATTTTATAAGGAAGTCTTGCATTTTACTTATATTTTCTTACTTGTATAGGTAACTAAGTGAATGTTTAATATGAAATGAATAGTGAATTGATGTTATATAGGAAATTTGGCAATATTATTTATCTATGCCAAGCTTTGTGCTCTTGATAATAACCTTACAATTTACAGTTAGCAGTTTATTACTTTAGCCATTTGCATGGCCCACTCTGTGGTACATTCCAGCCGGTCTTAAGTAGTCCTTGTCAGTTCCAACATAGCTCCTATTCAAGCCCTGACAATATTGTGTTGCTAACGTAACTTCAAAGAAAGAGATGAAAATGTTATATACTATATTTATGTTTTCTGATGACTTTTATTCTTCCTTCAAATTTAAGTTTTGAGTTCTCCAAGTTAGAAATGCTTAAGAGCCTTTGCTAAAGATTCATTTTTATAATGAATACTATAGAAACTTTCTATTTTATTTATATTTTATATCTCCATTTTGATAACTTATATGACAATTACTATTATCTCATCAAAAGGCATTATGGTAATAATTCTGATAAAAACTATATGTAAGCATATATAAATTCAGTAATTAAATATAAATTAGAGAGTCATTTTCACCATATGAGTAGGCCTGGATTATAATTTGTTTTTCCTTTAAGGGTCTTCCGCCTCATTATAACTAACTTACTCATTTTCTTGGGTTGTTTTAACTGTTCACACTTTAAAATACTCAATTCCTTTAGGAAGAAAATGTGAGTTTTAGATATAATCACTGTGTAAATATTTTATATTAATTGCCACAAATGATATAATTTAGCTCTCCCCAAATCACTAATTACCAAACGCAAAAAAAAATTAAAAGCTCATTAAAAGTTCTATGTAAATACTGATAATATACCTATTTGGTTCTGAGAAAAATTTATAATCAAAATGCTATCTTGGCTCAAGAAATCTTTCAAATTATTGATCTTCACTACCAAATGTGACTAAACATTCTCAATATCAAAAAAGTATTTAAACCAAGAAGCTGATATTATATCTGTACCACTTATAGCTTCCAGTGTTGAGGTACAAGTATATTAGAGCATATATGCCTGAGGCCTTTATAGAATATAGTCATAGCATCAATTCTTGAATAGCTGACATAGTTGGACAGACTTAGACAGAAGCAGAGACCTAAACATCATACCCTTCATAAGATCAGGGCTTCTTTTCTCCCTCTTTGTCCATCCACTCCTAGGAAAGGGCAATGCCTTGGAAGTTGATCACTGGTGGCAATATTAGTTTCTATGGCTGCCTTAACCACTTTGGTACCAGCGGTGACTATAGTCGACAGCCACAGGTGAACAAGCACAGCGACTTTAGCTGACAGCCATAATATGACTTTTCTAATTTTTCATTTATCAAAATAAAATTGTGAACATTTAAAAATAACATAATGAAAACATATATGTATATGTTGCCTATTCTGATTTACATTACAAGTAAAGCTGCCTGCAAAGTAAAACAAGCTTTCAGTGTTTTAAAACTTTCTTCATCACATAAGAGCAAAACGGATTCATGGTCAATGCACAGCACACACTATCGTGCGGACTGTGGGCAAGGTTTCGCGGCCGGTGAGCGCCGTACCGAAGTCGTTAAAGTACCACAAATGGAGTGTCTTTAAATAACAGAAATTTATTTTCTCATAGTTCTTGGGGCTAGAAGCCCAAAATTAATGTGTCCATAGAGCCATGCTCCATCTGAGTGACCTAGGGGTACAAGGCTTTCTGCTACTTCCTAGCTTGTGGTGATTGCTGTCAATCCTTGGTATTCTGTGGCTTGTAGTTGCATCACTCCATTCTTTGCTACCATTGTGACATGGTCTTTTTCCCTGTGGCTCTATGTCCACATTTTCCTTCCCTTAGAAGGACACTAGTGGTTGGTTAAGAACTCACCCTAATCCAGTATGACCTCATCTTACTTTGATTACATCTGCAAGAACCCTATTCCCAAAGAAGATCACATTTCCAATGCTTGGAGTTAGGACTTGAACATATTTTTTTGGGGGGGTCACAGTTGACCCTCTACACGGGCATAGAGGTAGCCAGAGCTGATCCACTGGTAGTCATAATATGAAGCTACATGGGACCCTGCCATGTTTTAATTCTGAATGGTTCATTTAGAATCTGGTTCAATAAACAAAGTTGATAATATATGTGTATTTCTTTTCATAGTCCCTCAATCCCCCTAAAACAACAAAGAATTTTAAAAGCACAAACCACTAGACTAAAAGAAAGGAGCAGAAAACAATAGCTACTTAATTTTAGAAACTGCAAGGCACATCAATGGATGTAATTGACTTGGCAAGAGGGCCAAATCTTAAGCCCACAGAGACACACATCAAGAAAAAAAACACACTGATTTATTCATGGGATCCCCTCCAAAACTTCAGGAATTGGAAGTATCAAGCACCTATGCCAGTGAAGATAAAGGTTGGATTCAGAACGTTGTTTAAAAGCCTGTTTATAAGCAATTCTCAGATCTACCTCATCCAGCATACCTCTGCCACTTCTTCTCTACTATCCCTCAAAAGAATGAAATTTTTTCTCTGGAGTAGGTAAAACAGAGAATCTTTGCACTGACGGACTATACTGAAGGCTGTAGAATCAAGTAGAAGATTAAATATTGAATCTTGAGACAAGCAGTATTCTAATATATGTTTAATGACCATCTCTCTGGGGAGAAAGTGCCTTGATTTGTGGCATTTGCTGACTTCCATGACGTAAATAGTACCACCATGGCCAATTTTAAATTATTAACATAACGTTCCTGAATGTAAAGTTGGAAAGAAATGCACACAATCAGTCTTTATCATTGAGTTCATGCCAGCTCCACTGATTGAGAAACCACCTAGCCTTCTTCTCCTAAGGCTTCAGAATGCTGGCAGCCCTCCAGGGACATAATTGAAATATTTTTCTCAGATAATTCTGACCAGTCTGAAGAAATAGATTGATGTTGGGATTTCTCAAAGGAAAAAAAAAATAATAATAAAACAGACCAAAACAAAACAAATACCTACCAACCATCTCTATAGCAAAGCTCACAGTTGACAAGCCCTACTCATGGTTTGCAGCTTTCATTCTTAAGCCCCCTCTTAAACATAAGCATACAACCCAGGATCACTAGACAGCTGAAGAAAGCGTCTAAGATGCGATAGGAAATCAAAAATAAAAACAAATGAAAGAACAAAAATTATGCTGGGAGAAAGAAAAGATCTTCGTAAAGATTAGAGAAGATACTGCATCCGTGAAATAAGATCAAATTGTTATTTTAAAAAAGAGCAGAAATTTTAGAAAGCTCTTTGAATTTTAAAAATATGAGAAAAGAAATAAAAATCACAATAGAAATTTTGAAAAATACAGTTAAGGAAATATTCCAGATGTAGAGAAAAAGAAGAAGGTAATAGAAAAAAATATATAAGAAGACAAGAAATTTTGAGGCCAACCCAGAAGTTCAAAAAATAGGCATTGAAGAAAATAGTGCACATGTGAGAGAAGTCATCAATAAAGCATTGAAAAAAGTTTTTTTATACTTAAAGAGATTTATTTCTGGATTGAGAGGGCTCAGTACAATGGATGAAAACAAATTCATACCAAAGCAGGTCATCATAACATTTGGGAACACTGGGGAAAAATAGAAGGCTCTGTGAGGTTCCAAAAAAAATAAACAGGTTACATGCTTTTCAGGGATTAGAATTGCTTTGTACTTCATTTGACCTTAGAATCCAGGAGGCAACAGAAGATGCTGTCTAATTTCAGAAGGAAATGATTTCCAAAATAGAATTGTATATCCAAAGAAAGTGTCAATTAATTTAGAGGATTGAGTAAACACAGTTTAGACATGCAATTTCTCAAAGAGTTAATCTGGATGCACCATTTCTTAGAAAACTGTTAGACTAGGTGCTCCACCAAAATAGAACAGTTAACCAAGAGAGAGATCCAGAAAGAAAGGATTCAGGTCTGGAAGGAGTAAAAGGAATCTCCAGAATGAGAGTGATGGGCGATCTCAGGATGAGAGCTTGTACCAACAGAGGGTGGTCAGTCCCCGATGTTGCAGGGCAGAGGCTCCAGGAGACATTCCTCAGGGCAATGAAACTGATGGACCATCTGATGCATCCAGAATATTCAGAGGGTATTTAGACAAGTAGTGGAGAGTTGGGGATGAATTTATAATATCAACATAGAAAACTAAGTAGATAAAAATATGAAAGAGAGACAAAGAGAATATTAGATCTAAGAATTAAAAGAAGAAAAAAATATTAATATTATAAGTAATGTTGTTCAAAGGCATGCTTTAAAAATGTCATAACAATTGAATAGCCCAAGAGTCTACAATTCTATACTGTGTATGATGACTGGTTAAATTCAGAAAACACACCACCTGCTTCTAGGAATGTTGTTTCCCCTGCACAAATGTGCTTTCTGAATTCCTAGAATTGTTAACTTAGTGAGTAACGAAACAATTTGGAATTTATTTTTTTCTTTGACTAAGTGCTCAAAGAGACATCAGAAATTTCTCAGCTTTCAAAATTTTAGGTCCGAGTTTTCTAAAGATAGGTTTGCCCTTTTTATTTCACTGTTCTTAAAAAATTCACTTTTATTTTTCGGCAGTGGAAGATTTGAAAATATCCTTTCATCTATTGTACCTTAGGTGGACTCAGAGAATATTAGCACGTTAAGGATTTTGTAAACTTCTCCACTGATAGGACTTTTTGTTAAGGGGAAAAGAAAACTATTTTTACCAGTTCCATAAGGCAAGCTTAGCTAAGTGTAAATCAAAATGTAATTTTTACTCAAAGCTGTATTCTATTTGTACTAAGGGAATTTTGTTGGTTTGTATTGTTCATGAAATATTAAATAACATTATTTAAATTAATGTATAAAATAAACTATTAAGAAAATATGATGTTTCTCTTTTATGAGATTTCTAAATGATTTGAAACATTTTTTGAAAGAAGACTATATGATTTTTGATTGCATATGCTATTTATTTACTAAAACATTAGTTACTAGTTGGATCCTAGGCCTCAGGCAATGGGAATACAAAGACAAACATGTTCTTGACCTGATAATACAGTATTTAATCTTAAGAAAAATATGTTAATATTATGTCTTATAATTTTATAAAATGCATTTGAAATCATAGATGTCATGTATGGACACAAAACAAAAATACATAGAATGGGAAAGGCCTTAACAATATCATTGCTTACAGAAAAACTGAGCAAGAAAAATATGCTAAGGAGACACAACGATTGGCCAGAGATAGAGAAGAACACACAAGAAAAAAATCAGGAAACCAAGAGTAGACAGAGTTCAAGATAGCAGAATAGCTGAAAGGAACAAATGTCACTGAGAGAGAAAAGAGATAATGACAAGAGAGTTAGCAGTAAATTTGACAGGACAGAGTTGTTTGATTACCTTCCTGAATGCAGCTTCCATGGACTGGTGAGATTGAGAGCGACAAAATTAACTTTCATAATGGAATTTGTGATAGTTTAGAAACCACTACCCCTATGATTTCTTACCCATTCTCTGACGTTTTTCCTGAAAACTTTCTCTTCTTGACTTGACTAAAAGCTAGGACTCTCTTATCTGTGACAAACATGGGTTGAAACTGTTTAGTCTCTAACTCAACAACGTCAAGGTCCAGAAGATGGAAGGCAGACCTTTCGTCCTTAATGCCGCTGATCATAATAAAGAAGAGGCAGAACCGCCATGAACTGAGTGCATAGTGTGTGCTGGCACTGAACAGGAATCTCTGAGGCTCATTTTCTCTGGTACACTCTCTCTAGGTCGTTTTGCCACTGTCATCTGCCAACTTGCTGTCTATTTCCTTGGACTCCTTCCCTTCCTCTTTACACTGGTATTGCCGTTAGCCTGTGCTGTTCGAGTCTCTGCCAGTAGTTGGTGAAAAGCTACAGCTTTATGCTTCCCCACCTTGCCAACATATTTCCATCAATCCTGAGATTCATGCATAGGGGTTCCTAAGGGTAATGGAATTGTTAGAGAAGTGGGAAATTAAGCGAGACTAAGCCTCTAGGGCAGATTGAGCAAAGTGTAAGGGGAAAAAGTCCTGGATGAGACAATAAAACAACAAATGAGGGATTAATTATTGAACTATTATAATAACAGAAAGACAGCTAGCAGGATATCATACTAAATAATGGTAGCATTTAGCATATCCTTTTTTCCCCATCGCATCTTATTGATAATGTCATAGATGTTATCTCACTTGCTATCTTAGGTTGCATTTTCCCCAGAAGACACTACAATGAGTACTAGTTTGCAAGTGATTCATTAAGAAAATGATCCCAGAAGAGACTGGTACAGTTGGGGTGATCAGGGCAAGAAAGGAGGTGGGGGCGAAATAAGGATGTGATATCAGGAAAGTCCCATAGAGGGTAGCTTCAGCCTGATCCCACAGAGAACTTTAGATGGTAAATTAACCCCTAGAGGTATCCTGATAGAGGCAAGGGACCCAGGCTTTTCTATTCTTGTACCTGTCAAATACTGGTCAATGGCTACCTGAAGAAATAAATTCCCAGGCATGTCTGATTCTCTGCTATGTTGGTGAAACAGCTGTTTTAGCTAAGGGCATGATGTGAAGATACACACAAACACACGATGTAAGAAATAAAAATCCACCAAGTTAGAAAGGAGCATAGAATCGAAAAGATGAAAAAAAATAATTTGAGTAGATGTAGATAAAATATCTTTAGATAAAATGCTTAAGGTAGCATTGAAATTTAGGAGAAGCCTGATTTATAATTTCTTAAGAATCACCCATAAGATGTCTCTATGAGACATCTGTATGACACTTCTAAGTAGCATATCTTTTTAATGTTTCTATATAAATATTTTATAATGGGTATAGAAAATAGATATAGAGAATAATCTTTATAATAGAACACATCTGTTGAAATTTTGTCCCTGCTCTGGGTACCCTCATTACCTTAGATAACATAGGGCTTCATTTTTGCAAAGGTACCAAAAATGGACTGAATTATGTCCCTTAAAATTCACAAGTCAAATCCCTAAACCCCCAAGTGACTATATTTGGAGTAAGGAAATAATTAAGTTTATATTAGGTCTTAAGGGTGGGGCCCTAATAGGATTAGAGTCCTTATAAGAAGAAACAGAAGAGAGCTCACTATGCCCTTTGATAAGGTGGCCATGTGCAAGCCAGGAAGAGAATTGGCACCAGGATCCAAATTTGCTGGCATCTTGACATTTTTTTTTTTTTTTTTTGTCGAGACATTGTTTTCTAACTCTGTCACTCCAGGTAGAGTGCAGTGGCATCATTGTAGCTCACTACAACCTCAAATCCTGTGCTCAAGGGATTCTACTGCCTCAGTCTCCTGAGTAGAATAGCTGGGCCTACAGTCATGTGCCACCACGTACAGCTAATATTTCTATTTTTGATAGAGATGGGGTCTTGCTCTTGCTCAGGCTGGTCTCTAACTCCTGACCTCAAGCAATCTTCCCTCCTTAGTCTCCCAGAGTGCTGTGATTACAGTCATGAGCCACTGTGCCCCGCCCTGGCATCTTGATCTTGAACTTCCCAGCCTCTGCAACTGTGAGAAATAAATTTCTGTTGTTTAATCCATCCAGTCTAACAGTGTATTATTATAGCAGCTGAAGCAGACCACATGTCTATACTCATCTTTAACCATATTTTATTTCCTTCAGGATAAAAAAAACCCTTGAGGCAAAATTCCAGAAAGAATGGTTTGTTTTCTTTTTAATACCATCTTTTCCCCAGTGAACAATAATGCAATTTCTTCATCATCGTATGTGCAATTTTTAAAATATTCATTGTTATGAATGTGTAAACTTGGAATAGAAATGTGTCTTAATTTGCTCTCAGACCTTTCCAGATTGAACCTAAATGTTGCCCATCTGTATTGGTGAAGGTGTTTTTCTCTGTGCTTTCTTTGTATCCTGGCACAGGCTGGTCTCCAAGGCACCCCAGGGAGGATTTGAAAAGAAAATGCCCATTGGCAAGAACTGTTACAGAGGTCCCTGTAAAACTTCCATTAACATTTCGTGCATCTATACACAGGATCCAAAAAATCTTAAAAGGTCCAGGTGCTTCCCAGAACACGGACCAAAGCACCCATTAACTGCAATGAAAACATTCTATTTACAAGCACACTGCAGAAGAGGGAACTAGCTATGTGGCTGACATCTCCTTCACCCCACAGCCTAATGCCCCATATTGTAGAGCCCCAAACAGAGCAAGGCAGATTGTTACTGGGAGCAAGCCAGCAGTGCTGGCAACACTCCACCTTATTCTCTAGGGCAAGTATCTGTAACTGACCAGTTACAAAGAATTTTAACTTGCCAATTTGCTGTGATCAACAAGCAAGCCCTCAGTATAGCATAAAATTATCTTTACATGGCTGTGTGTTTAAATGGACTCAATAACCTCCATCCTATCTATCCCTGTAAATAGTTTCTGTACTGAAAATGCTAAACCAGCATCTATCTTAAATGCAATGTAGGTTAACACTAGAGCCATGGTAGAGGTAGGTTTTGTTTTATAAGCAGCTTTTGTTCCCCTACTGCTACAGACCCAGTCTTGAGCTTGTTCTCACTGATCCTCTGCAGCCTTTTGCTCCTGTCTAATGGCACTTCTCATTTTGTTCCATTCCCCACCGGTGGAGTGGCAGTGGTTGTAGAAGCAAGAGACGTTGGGAAAATTGGGTGAACTGTTGTGCTGGTTGAAAAGGTGAGAGGAAAGGATAAAGGGAGAAAACTAATGTTGCTTCTGTTTCTAAGTATTTTTCTCCAAGGTACTTTCATTGGTACTCAGAAGAATCTTGGTAACTGAGATGGAAGCAGTTGTCTAGTCCATTCTTGAGATTCCCCAATCTCCTAAAGAATATAATTTTTTAACTGTACTGTCTTAGGCATAAAGACAGTTGCAAGAAGAGTTTCAATGAGACTCAATAAATATTGAAATGAATGAGTGCAAGCTCTCTGGTGTAGAATGGTTTTGGAGCTGATTTTACAGAGAACAGAGAGGTTAGAAAATTGCCTGAAAGAAGATAATATCCTAGCATGCCAAAGACAAATGAATATCAGGGATGATTTTATTATAAGCCTTACTCAAATGTAGCTTTCACATTTTTTCATTGTTCATATGACCCTTTTCTTTCAAATTGCTCTTGCTCAGATCCCAATAGTGATTGAAAGCCAGGAAGTCTCATTTTTCATTGCATAACAGCTATATTGCATACTTGTTATGCCTAACACCTGAAGTTTGACCTCTGTGGTTATAATTGTCTATACATTGATTCTCTTTTCCTCATCCCTTACCTTTCTTTTTCCCGTGTTCTATTTATGGTAATTTTGCTACTCTAGGCCTCTGCTATCTGTCTCCCTAATTTTCACTCCATTCTACATGACAAAGGTAAGGTAATAGGTAGGAGTATTCTATCTCCTTGGAAATGGGTGGAGTAATAACCAGGAAGCTGATAGCTAAAGCAATGCAAATTCTTTATTTAGTGATTAATCTTTTTCTTTTATCCCTGTCACAGGTTGGAGAAAGTGTAGCAAAAGCAGCATTTCCTGGTGTATAATGACAATTAAATTCCAAAATATAAATGCTTTTTCTTTCCCTAAGCTTTTGGATAAATAAAGCTTTCGAAGTTGCTGGATGATTTTAGTACAAAGCTCTCAAAGTGACAGTACTTCATTGCTTGCTCTTCCTCTGCCTCTGCAAAGCCAACTTGTTATTTGGAGAATGGAGTGTGCAAAGGCCATAGAGCAAAGTCTTTCATGCTCTATCTAGCATAAGGCAGCTGCAAAAACACATGATTTGGAGCATCAAGGCTGTTGCTGAAGTCTTTCCCGTCAATGCAGATGTTCAATTTAAATGCATGTGCTTGTAGACCCTGAAAGGAATAAGGTCGACCTGCTATAGGAACTTTAAAGATGTGTGGTGTTCCTTTCATTTTGGTAGTCACAAGGGTAAATTGTATTTCAGGAAGTAAAACAGTCTATGAAATGGAAACATGTCTCTGATGGTAACAAACTCCCTTTATATATACTATTAATATATGCTATATCTTATATGCTATATATACATAAGACATGCATGCATGTGTCTATGATTCTACATTATTACTTTTATCACTAAAACTTATTATAATTTCAGTGGAAGGTACTGGGAAAAACACTCCTTCAAGCATTTCTGGTTTCCATGACATAGTTAAAAATACTATGTGGCAGGTGAAGAAGGAAATATTAATTTCCTACTGCTGCTTCAACACACTATTTTGTCTCCACTGATGTTGAATGTTAACACTGTGCGCTGAAAATATGAGAATATATTGGCTTTAATGGCTGTCATAAATGTATTCTGTCTATTCTAAGCATTTAGATAATTTGTAATTAAGTCTACATAATATTGACTTTTATTCAGTTACTTAACCAAATACCATGTCAAAATTGAATGAAACTCCTCTTTGTGTTAAGATTTGCTAAGTACTTTTACATTCTGAAAAATTTCAAATTTTTATTATCTTTATTTGTAATGGAACTACCTTTTCCCTAAATAATTTAGCCTTACTATAAATAATTTGCTAAGTAAAATCAGTAAGTTGAAAAAGCATCCCAGGATATCTTTATACTTTCTTTGTATCTGTGTCAAATGATATTTAAAGCTTATTTAATTATGTAAATGCTTGTTTAGAAAAAATATTTTCTCTTTAAAGGAGAAAATATGTTTTGTTTTAAAGAAGGGAAACTTTGCAAAGCCATGGTCTTTAACTATTTTATATATTAGTGTGCCCAGCAATTAGTCCAGTGTAAAAACACTAATAAAATTAATGAGTAAAACCAAGTTTAAGTAGAAATGAATTAATGTATTGTTAGTTTATGACATGTTAAATAAAAATGTCAATTTAATGACCCAAGAGAATCACTGACACCCAGTTGTTTTATATAGAGACTCAGTATTTAGGAAAATCTACATTAAATCCAATGATTTTTAATAGTCTAGGGGCCTTCCCCATTGCTGAGGTGAGCAGTCTATCCTGAAAATCCCTGATAATAATTATTTCTGTAATAAACTTTAAGGATTAAGCAATGGGTTAACAATTATTGTACAGGCAAAGGGTGGACTTCTGGAAGTCTTTTGTGTTTGGAAGATAGTGCACATTTGGAATGTCTCATACTTTTCCCTCCTCTAAGCAGTATAGCAAGGATGGATGAGAAGGCATTGGGTTAAGGAAATGAGTTCCATTTTTTGCAAGTTTTCTAGATAATTTGCACTAATATTTTGGATACTCCTTAAAACAAAAGGAGAAAAGCCATGCTTAACTCTCCAGGTAATTTGTAACATTTACTTGGAATCTAGGACATTTCTTCTTTTCATAAGAACAGTCCTTTATTGAGCTCAAAAAGTGCTACACAAAGTAAAGACACCTGCAGGGCAGAAAGTTCCCTGAGAGGCCTCTGCTCCCCTGCCTGGAGCCCGGAGAAGAAAAGGAAAAGAGGTGGGCAGGGGGGAGGTGGCACTGCGCAGGGGTCGCTGGGTGTGAGCTGAGCTCCTCTCCCCACTCTGGCCAAAGCTGTTGCTTACTTTAAATTAATCTCTTATTTGCCCTGGGAAAGGACAAAGCACGTTTCAATTAGTCAGGCTTCTACTGACAACAGTGATCGCCGTTTCAAGGGAGAGAACATAATCTGTGAGGAAAATAGTTTTTCATTTTTTACTTACTGTAAATATGCATATAGGAAAAAGTCTATACCTGTAGGCAGGTGAAAACATGTAAGTAAAACATAATATTAAATTATTATCCAAAATAGGATTCAGATTTTCACTATTCCTCTTCTTAGCTCTATTTTTTTAAAAAAAATCTTGACAGATGCAGGTGAAAGCAGTATATTTCCATTTAATTACAGTTTGTTACAGAATGTCTAGTTAATAATGGCCATGCAAATCTAACTTGACTCCATTAATCTTTTTTACCCCTCTTAGAATAGGAACAGAAATGTTTTTCTCCTTTTGCAGTTCGGTAGATTTTAATTAAAGAGGGGAGCAGAACTTAGACTGTACATTAACCATAATATTCTGTCAGCCAATAAAATGTATACTCTGTATTAAAGTTTCATATGCAGTTACATTAAACAAATATTGTTTTGTTACTTTTATTCATATTTTCAAGAAAACAAAAATTTAAAAAAATTATAGATATTAGAGACTTGTTTAAATGATCCTGAATTTGAATCTGTGGTACATTTATACTAAAAACCTAAAAGAGATTTTGACAGCTTTCTCAAAATAGTGTGGCATTTACTTGAAACATGTAGAAATGGTTAATGTCATTTGAAAACCTAATTGTGTAAGTTCTAGAAACACAACGTAATTACTAGTTTTCCGAAAGTGCATATTAAATCATCTAGCAAAATTATTCTTCTTGTTTATGAATGTGTATGTAATGTGTATATGTTTGTATATGTGTATTGTTTAAGAAGATCTGGAGGTAACTTTGGCTTTAGTGCTAAGAGATAGTCTAAATATAGTCTCACAGACTTTTAATTTTGTGGCAAATTTACTCACTTTCGCTTAGAAAAGATATAAATAACATATAAAATTTTAAAATGTGTGCAACCAGCATTGGATAATAATTATATTCATTAATATTCTGCTTTTATTTTATTTTTATCTTTTTTGCTTCTAACTTAAAACATTTATGGCACCCCTGGGCTGATTTCCCTGGGAATTCTGTGCAGAGCATTTGGAAAGAGCATTTGGAAGCGCTAAGGGAAGGGGTAATTATGCTGTCCAGAGAATTTGTCAAGGAACAGAGCTGTGGGAGATTAAAGTAGATGTGATGGTTGCAGAGGTCACAGCCTTGATTTTGAGCCAAGACTCACTATCACTTTTTTAATTGAGTCTGAAAACTAGAAAGCTGTGATGTGGTAGCCACCTATTACCAAGGAAGACACATCTAACTAATTGGGAATGAGCAAGCATGGTTCTTAACAACTCCAAAAACAAAGAACTGGGACAACCAAATATGAATAGCAATTCATTAAAACCCATACTGGGATAAGTAGAGACTTTCATATTATAATTGATGTGATGCCCTCCCTTTTATGTATCAAAAATATAAGTTCCTCACTATTCCTATTTCAAAGAATATTCACATCATTAGCTTAGCCTCTGTTCTAGCTTTAGTCTTTCTGTAAGAAGCTGAGAAAAAATGCTTTCCATTAGTGGTGGAAAAGCTTTGAATTCCAAGTAGTTTTGTTTTTATATATCAAACAAAGTTCAAAAATTATATTGATAATATTACCACATCATATTATTTTTATTGTTGTATTATACCAAAATTAAAGGACAGGCACAATGGATGTCATATCAACATATTCAAATTACAGAAATAGCTGTATTGTGACATTTAAAACACCTTATTTATCTAATTTAGTATAATTACCTTGGCTATGGGTCCAATTTTTCTTCAGCACATTTCCTTGGATAGCCAAACCTCAGGTGACAAATCATGAATTTCAGATACTATTCAGTAAGACTAATTTTTATAATTGCAAAATTATTTGTAGTTGAAAGAAATTTGATATTTTAGACCTTCTTGTTAAGCTCAAATTAATGTTAAACACAACTATCTCTAAAATATAATTATCTGATTTTTTTCAGTTTCCTTCTTTTATAAGTTACAGAGTATCAGAACAAAATGTGATGTCTTTTTCCAATGTAATGCTCCTGTCTTTGCTTGATCTTATTCAGTATCTGCACTCACAGTAAGAAAAATGCAACTAATTCACAGCATATATTTCAAGAGTTCTCCAGTTTGTGAGTCCCTCTAGAGACTCAAAAGTTTCAGCCCTAAGTATTAATAATTTAAAAGCATACATACAGCTTCTTCAGGATTGCCAGTCTGAGAGAGCTGCTAATTACATATCCTTCCCCATAGACTCTTCCTTCTTTGTCTGGGAAGTATGTTTGCTTCCTCTATGCATGCAATTTCAAGGGGGTAGCATTTTTAAAGATAGATTTGGGGAGGTGGAAGAAATCAACCACCTTGATGACCTTTTCAGTTATATTAACTGTAGGAATTGAAAGGGTAAAGATGCCAGATGTAGATTTTTGGACAAATTTGTTTTTATGGGCCTAAACAAGTTTCTAACATTCACCACAATGATAATTATTTTTTATAGGGGGAAAGAAATTAAATTGGAAAATTGTGACTTTTTATTTCTTGTACTGAGATAGCACTGACATTGTATGCTCCTTTCTCAGAAAATAATTTTTGTATATTGCAACAATTGAAACATGCAATGGTCTCTTGTTTAATGTTGCTAGTAAAGAGCAGAGGGAAGCTTTCCTCTTGACCTCAACCCCAGTGGATGGAAGGAGATCTGATTGATTCAAACCTTTACCACTTAGAAGCATTCAGCTGTAGGTGGGCAGGGACTAGATCAGCTCTGACTTTTTGAAAATGCTCATCTTCTGATGAGGACTGTAATCATTGGTAGTAACGATGAATGCTGTTTAATACTGGTTTCAGTAAAGAATCTGGCATTAGTATCCTTTTGACAAGTGTCTGAATCTTGGTGTCCTAAAAGGTCTGCTTTATTTCTCTAAACATATTTAAGACTAATCCAAAGAGGGGATTTGCCTCTAATAATGGCATCACTTCATACAATGCCCCACAACCTCTTATAGCCACATGAATTAAATATGGCCCTAGTCTTTTAGATTTGCTAGATTTCTCATACCTCAAGGCCTTAAAAACCTTACCAACTACAGGAGACACAAAGTTTAACAAGAAATTTGAAAAGTTGAAAGCTGCTGAAGATCAAACTTGTTCAACTCATTACAGTCATTTTTTTTAGTCTACTTTTAATTGGCATAAATCTGAATGATGGAACACCAGTTTAAAAAAATAAACAATACTAAACTGAAATATTCAAGTTTAGCCATTATTTTTTATGATAATTATAATTATTTTCTTAAACATTGTACAACATACTTCATCACATGAGGGTTGGTCTTATAGGCCAGACAAGGGACACTCCACTAAATATTAACTAACCATATTCTGGAATATGTACATAAATATCTAGGCATAGTCACATTTGCTTTGCAACTTCCAGAGCCCAGTTTTACACAGGACTACAAAACATTGTGGTTTTAATAGAATTTCTATCTGCACTTTTACTAAGTAAAAACTATAGCAATTAATATGGAATAATTCTATCAAAAATCATTTTCTCTGTGGAGAGGAGAGGATACAATTCTCCTGTGCTTGAAGAGGAAAGCAGATTCTGCTAACATCAGAAATCTGTGTCATTTCTTCATGGTGCAGTGTTTGAAGGAAAAATTTGGGAAGCATACAAGTATACTATGTCAATATTTATCTACTATGAAATACTTTATTGTTCTGTCTCTTATTCTAAATATGATGCCTTAAAATCATATAAATGTGTAAAACCTCTAGAAATATGAGAAATTTATAATGTACAATTAAGTTAGAATCCTCTTGTAAAAAGATACAGACCAAAAGAAATGAGTAAGTATTGGATATTCTTGTCAGAGGTGAAATTTTATTACTGTACAAATTGAAGATTATTATCCATAATACTCATAAGAACTGGCCTATTAATATTTTCTAATTTATCTAAAATAAACATTACATGCTTAATTAAAGATATAGTGGACTGGTCAGGATTAGATCTCATGAATAACCTATCTATTTATATTTTTATCAGATGGCTTGATAACCAGTCAAAATATAGACAGCAACTCTCAGGAATGTGCCTCTCAACATTTTTTGCTTCCATTATTAATATGTTGATATAATATTTCATTTTTCTCACCCCTTCTTGATCTTATCTGTGACATCAAGCAATGATTAGTTTTATTTTCCTTTTATTGACTCAGGATTAGGTAATGGCTGGAACATTCTGGCAAGTTTGTTACACTGGCAATTTTTTGTAGCTGATTCACATGCATGTGAACCCTGTGACTATGTAAATGTAGTATTTGTACCTTAACTAAGAGCTGAGCTTTAGCAGAATCATTCTGCAGCAGAGGTTCTCAATCTTTGTGTCATCTTAGAATTACCTGGGGAAATGGTTAAAAAATTCTAATGACAGACCAAATACACCATTCTCTCTTGGCAAGGGACCCAGGCATCAGCATTTTTTAGAGCTACCAGGTGATTCCAATGTGCAACCAAGGTAGAAAATCAGTGTCTTGAAGACATGAAAACAGAATCCTAATTGGCATGAAGAAAATCCTCCATACTGAACACTGAATTTACCACAAAATAATGTTTTTCTGCCAGGTTGAGGAGGCAAAGAAAATTGTTGACCAAATTACTTAGACTTTTGTGAAATTGTTTAGATATACTCTCATGTGTCGCAGAATGTGTCTGATGGCCTCCAGAAAACTGAGACAAAAGTGAACAATCTAGTTGGCTGTTGCCTTCTCAATTTTGGTAGCATAGCAAATCTGTGTGCCAGGATCTAGAACCCTTACTCATCAGGGCAGCACTATGAAGGTTGTTATGTCAACCTTCCTTATGTCCTCCTACCCGACAAACACACCCCTAACCTAGTAGTAATCCTTTTCCCACTTGAAAAATCACACCTCCTCCAGGTTCGTCTAATGTTGTATTAATATTTGTGCTACACCCAGTTCAAGTGTTCAGACAAAGCCTGGTTATTAGTTGATAAAGGTTTAAGGTATAATCTCTCCAAGGGGTTCCAAAATTTTAATAGTGTCTCTTGAAAGTCAGAAATATAAAAGTTGTAAAACTTTAATGACAGGAGTAACTGGGAGAGAATTAAATAATTGGGCTCAAAGGGGCCATTTACATTCCTCCCTTCAAATTATACTCCATACACATCCCTGCTCATTAGATTAAGTCCTCCTGAAAACATTAAGCTTCCATTTCATGATAAGTTTAGAGAATTTGCTGTTATCTGATCAAATATTTTTTGTTGTTCTTCTTTTGAGTCCACATATGGTGTCTTTTTGGTCATATAAGTAGGGTAGTCAATTACATTGGAACTTACTTTATTATTTTACCCATGCAATATTCCATGAATGCATTAAAATTATCTTTATTTACTAAGGAAAATGTGCTATTTGCCATCCTAAAAGCTTAATTTACTGTAAATTATCATAAAATATCATATAAAATGTTATACATACTATGCTGTATCAATGAATACTAAAGTCATGAATGAGATAAAATATTGTAAACACTGTATTGTAAATATTATAGCTGATTTTATAGAAGTTGGAACTTCTGTTAGTAAGTTTACCTTTGTCAAAGAAAAATATGTCAGCAATCAATCATTTAGTTAATATTTTTATGTGCAGGAATGTTCTTACTAGAAATATTTTAGCAGTTTGAAAGCATTTAATAATTTAGTTAGTTATAATAATTTTTTTAAATCTTTATAGGGAAAATCTGGAGGCTCTGGATGACTTGAATTGATGAGTCTCACAAAAGCAGGCTGGAACTTGATAGCTTTAAATGCCTTGATATCATATCCATTAATTTATATTATTTTTAGTAATGTGAAGTATAACCAGTATGCTAATTTATTGACATTATTAATACTTACATCAGTTTTAGCTGCCATCTTTCTTTTCCTTATTGCAAAGTGAAAGAATTATTGTTGAAAGTTTTTATACCACCTGCTTGCTGCTCCCCTGAGATTCATTTTCTTCATTTGTTCTCTCTCTTCGATCTCTGTTTCTTTATATTTCTGTCTCTGTCTGCCTGCCTGTGTCTGTCTATCTGCCTCTCTCTCTCATACACATACACACACATACACTGTCCTGTTTTAAGGTGATAAATCCTGGTGGTCATTAACTGCAAGCATCATAAAGAATTATATAATCACTTTAAAGGGGAGCCGCCAGCCAGGGAGGTTAATGCATTTGCTCCTTTCCAGTGGCAGAGTCTCCCTCTTCTTGGTCATGGCAGAAAAAGAAAATTGACATCCTGTTCCCAATTTCATATGGAATTTTTCTTTCCAGATAGGGGCAGTGACCTTGCCAGAAGGATCCAAGTATTTTTAAGATCATATTTGACTTGATGATGGATGGCCAGTTACCTGGGTACAAGCATCTGTTGTGATAGAGTTGGGGGCTGGGAGAAGGCAGCTACATGATAATGCATTCTACTCTTGCCGCTAGTTGGTGGGAATGATGTTTTCAGAAATTCAGTTAATTCTCAAAGACGACGATTGGAAGTCCTATTATGAAATACAGAATGTAAGGATCTGGTCTTGAATTTTATTATAGAACTTAGGTCTTATTCTTTAAACTTGTTCTACTAACAAATTGCTTGTGTAGAGCTAATTTTTTTTTTTTTTTTTTTTTTTTTTGCTGCCAATTACAGGGTTTCATCTTTTTTTTTTTTTTTATTTTGGCATATTATGGGGGTACAGATTTTAAGGTTTCAATAAATGCCCATTCCCCCCTCCCCCCAAAAGTCTGAGTCTCCATCATGACCATCCCCCAGATGGTGCACATCTCACTCACTATGTATGTATATACCCGCCCCCCTCCCCCCTCCCACCTGCCCAATACCCTATTACTGTAGCACCTATGTGTCTACTTAGGTGCTACTCAGTTAATACCAGTTTGCTGGAGAATATATCTGGTGCTTGTTTTTCCATTCTTGGGATACTTCACTTAGTAGTATGGGTTCCAGCTCTAACCAGGAAAATATAAGGTGTGCTATATCACCATTGTTTCTTAGAGCTGAATAGTACTCCATGGTGTACATATACCACATTTTATTAATCCATTCTTTGATTGATGGGCACAAGGGGAGGTAGAGCTAATTTTATACTTTAAAGTTTATTCAGTGAGCTCTACAATAGACTTTTAAATTTATCCTATAAAAATGTTTTCCAAATTTTCCATAGTTTTTATTTGTCATCCATTCTCTTGTTCTCAGCATGTGGAACAGTGTTAACATTTGCAAGCTTACTTGTTTCCTGAGTAATAATATTTTCGCTTAGGTGATTGCATTATAATTTATAGACATTTTGTCGAATCTTTCAGTTCTAACTTTAGGAGGACCTAAGTTACATTTTCTCATTTTCTTTTTTTTTTTCCTTCACCACCCTTGGGCTCTGGAGATGTTCTCATTTTGTTAATAAGTATGTGCTACAGGTGTGAAGTTAGGGTATATTTAATTGCTTGCCTCTTATATTTGAAGCTTATCAAAATTATAGGAAAATTGATCAACAAGTTTACTTTTTTGTACCCATAGCAATACACTTTTTCTGAAAGCTTCACAAGAACTCAACAAATATACAGTTATATCTTCAGCATTAGTTCTTATCTTTCCATGTTGATAGAATTGATTCTGAAATTCTCATGGTTTGAAAAATTAACAAATAAAAAAAATGTAGAAAGCATCCTTTGGATACTTGCGGTTTATTTTCTCTTCTGGACTGGTGATAATACAGTTCATGAAGCCAGAGGAACCTTAGTGCTAATGCCATCCACTCCTCTAATTCTACAAATGGGAAAGTTAATATCTAAAGAACAGTTCTCCTGTAAGTGATATATTCAGTGGTATTATTGGGAACAGAATGAGTGGTCTCTTGACTTATTTTTAAAATTAACTTTTATTTTTAAGAACATTTTCTCCTCTTATTTGAGATTAATAGGCATAGAACTTTTTTGATTCTGATCTTTGTATTGTTTGATGCTCTGTCCATTTTTGTGTTTGTTTTGATCATGTTGTGCAACATAAACTGTCATGAAATAAATAGCCTTTAGGATGAAAGAGGTAAATTACGAGAAAAGGCTTCGGTGCAGATTTTAAGAAATGCCTACGTCCAAAGGTATCCATGACCATTTATGAAGGAGTAAATGTTATTTGATAAATGCATGAAATATGGGAAATGCATGGAATATACTCCTAAGAGATTCACCTTACTGAAAACCTGTGACTAATCTTAGTCCACAAAGAAACCACTATGATTTATATAAACTTTAATTTTATTGTCACTTGTTATAAGCAAAATGATGTACAAGATCCTGAAAAATTGGTATTCAAATGATATGAGGTTTTCAAGTTTCTCCAAGAGTTTCTGTTTTCTAATCTGTAAAATGGGAACCATTACACATCCATTTTTGGAGCCATAAGGGGGAAGTGAAATTATGTACATAGGATATTTTATACAGTTCCTACCCCACAAGAGCCTTTCTGTGCATATGAATTGTCCTCCCCTCATAGTTTCCATAGGAAACACAGGTGGTCTACTTAGGTGCTATTTGCCTTGTGACAGGTTATAAACAATAGTTTTCTGGATAGCGAATGAATGCTAATTGAGGGTTGCCAGAAAAGGAAAACAGAACAGTTTGTTAGCAGCTTAGGAACTAAGGCGACTTTTTGTGAAAGAAAGTCATCAGTGAATTGTACACATAGCATTAGTTTGTCTTTTCTCTTCATGTTTCCCTTAGTTAGCCACCTCTGAAGAGAACCCACCTGCCCAGGGGGCCTATTACCTAGTAAGAGGCATCCGGTTCACATGGTAGCAGCGACAGTAATTGAGGCATGTAATTGAAGAGCAAATGAGCCTTTAGTGTTGTCTAGCATTTCCAAACCTATCAAATAATGGTAAATATCACACAACCTCATTTCTATATCTACGTATACATCTACCAACAGTATTATTTTCTTGGCCATTATAATGTGGGTGAGTAGGTCAATTTCTATTTAATTGAGGGAATATAAAAAACTATAAAGTTATACTTCATTCTGCCTAAATTTGAAATTCAGTTGCTATTCCATCAGTTTTGTCAATATGAGGAAAATGTGACAATAATGGAGAAAGTATTCAAATTATACAATAGTCATTGCTTTATAGTAATATGTCAGCTTGAAAACTCGATTTTTAAAGGTGCAAATGTTTTGTATGACAGATTGCAAACTCCTGGTACAACTGGAAGCCACTTTTTTTTTTTAAAGAAAGGGTGTTTCACTGGATTAAATTATGTAGGTTGAGGGAAGGTTTTATTTTTATAATGATAAGACTGAATATCTTTACTAGTGGTTAAAATAGCAGGATATAGAGGCTATTTAGCTGCAATATTATAACACTACTTCGATCATACACTTTTATGAAAATTGAAGACTCAGTTTCTGTCCTTACAAAACAGCTACCAAATTAAGTATAATTATGTATCCCACAATAATGACTGGCTCAATGACAGACTGCATATATGACAGTGGTCCCTTGATATTATAATACAGTATTTTTACTGTGTCCTTTCTATTATTAGTTGTGTTTAGATATGCAAAAACTTACCATTATGTTTCAATTGCCTACAGTAAGTAGTCAGTGCAGTAACATGCTATACACTGTACAGGTTTGTAATATAAGAGCAATAGGCTATATGTTATAGCCTAGGCTCTTCCATCTAGGGTTGTGTAACTATACTCTATGATGTCCTCACAATGAGGAAATTGCCTAATGATACATTTCTCAGAACTTATTTCATTGTTAAGTGACACATGACTGTACTGGGAAACTTGTAAAAATCCAAGTTTAATAGTAACAGTGTCTAAAGAATATTTTGCCTCCTACTCTAGTACTTAGAAGTTAAATTTCAAGGGTAGAGTGAAGATATCTTTGTATAATTTATTTTAGGTTGAGCTTATAAATAATTGGATAATAAAGAAAAGCAGCAAATTTCTGGGGATATAAAGATAAATTTTCTCTTGTAAACTGAGATGGACGTGGATTAAAAGAAGAAATGGGAAATTAACCCAAACTACTGTGGGTAGGAAATCAAGATTTTAATTTAAAATACACACTAGCTATTTACACTGACCATAAAAATCATGTCCTTCTAAATTTTCTATTTGACTTTAATTAAGCCTGTATGATGAATCCTTAAAGTAACTATGTCCATTTGGCAGAATATAATTAGGAAAGGCCTATTTCTACAGGGGAAATTTTCATTCACTGCCCTTGACCAATAATTTATCAACATCAAAAAAAGAGACAAAGAAACCCATATGTACTGAGCACAGTACCTGCTCATTAGGTACTATGAATCATTTGATTTTTACAGCAACCCTACTGATGAGTTATTATTATCCCCATTTCACAAGGAGAAATTGAGACTCAGAAAAGTTCATTCATTCAACCCGTCTTTTCTAGTGCCTACTAAATAAACTGCAGGCACTGGCCCAGGCCCTGGGGATATCACAGTGACCAAGATGGAAATGTTTAATATTCTCATAGAACTTGTTTCCTGACAGAAGAGAGAGAACATATTAAAAAACCGAACCAAGCAAAGTTACAAACAAAAAACAAACCTAGTAACATTCATGCAACATAGAATATGAAAAGAAAATGGCACAACTTAGAACGCCTAGTTGTAACTTTTATATTTCTTAAGACTGAAAAGGCTTTGCCCAGGAAAGATTCAAGTGTGGGGAGGAGCCAACTGTGTGGAGGTCAGAGGGAGGTGCAGGGCAGACAGGAGGAACAGCCAAGACCAAGCTCTAAAGCCCAAGCCCTGGAGCTCTGTGAGCAAAGGACAGAGTGGCACAACATCTGGCTGATGTAGGAAGCTGACAGATCATGCTAGACCTTGAGCTAGATTTTAATCTCATAGCATTGGGAAACAACTGGAAGGTTTTAAGCAGAAGAAGAAAGATCACAACCCAATTTATATTTTGAAAGAAAGGATCACTATGGCTACTGTAAGGTAAACCAGTGGTAGCTGTGGGAAGGCATCAAGAGGAGAAACAGGAAAACAGAAGGCCCTGTCAGTGGCCCAGATGAGTGGCTGTAGAGGTGACGCTGAGAAAAGCTAGTGTGACATTCAAGGAAGAAGAACGAGGACAAACTCTAAATTTTTGCCATGAGCCAAAGAATCATTTACTGAGTGGAAAACTGGGAGGGCAGTTGGTTTGTGGCTGGAAATCAAGAGCTTATTCTTCATGAGCTAAATTTGAGAAGCCCATTAGACTGAGAGAAAATAGCAAGTAGGCACATGGCTAAACAAGTATGGTTTCCAACTCATAATAGGAGATATAAATTTGAGAGTCATATTACTTTGAAAAATTTCAATTATCAAATATTCAATAGAGCATATGATGAAAAGCAAAAATGTGATTTCAATTTTAGATAATTTGCTTCTTTGTTACATGATGAATTATTTATTAGAAAGAATGTGTTATAGTCCAAATGGCAATAAAGTGCTTGCCAGAGAAAGGTAAAGAATCTCAACAAAAACATAAAAAATTATACTATGTATTAAAATGTTACATTGCTCCTATCACTAAAATAATCAAATACAAAATGAAGAAGTAGGATAATAAACCTATTCAACTTCTTACCATGACTTAAATTCAATTAAAAATGCAGATTGCAGAGACTACATTAGTTCTATATATTTCTGACTCAAGATAAAACTTCAATATATTTATGATTTAAATAATAATTATAATTATGTATACATTAACCAACTTTGTTCATAAATCAGAAAGCACGTTTTTGTGATAGGGGAGGTGGATTGAGCAAGGGAAATAGGAATCATTAAATTTATATTTTAATGGTAATGAATGATAAAGTAACTAAATATCATCCATTTATTTTAAACCTAATTCTAAGGAAGAATATGATGTAAATTTATGAAATAGTGGTGTTTTATTATGAGGTTTTAAATATTATAAGAGAACTAGTGCTTTGTGAAGTGGCATAATTCAGAAAAACTGACTTTAAAATATTACTACAAAATGAATCCTTTATATACAGATGTATAACATTAAAAATAAGTAAATACAACTAAAGCTTTGTTATCACAGACAATTTCATAGTGGTATGAAAGTTATTGAAGGGAAGATATTTAGATGATGATCAATCCTATAGCATGCTCACTATTGTAGTACTAAGAGCATTTTGTAGGATCTCTAGAAATCTGTTTCCTTCTTCTCCCCTCCTTTAAGTTTTAAATGGCTAATACTAGAGAAATATTATAGTATTTCATATATATTTTTGGCTTCTTTAACTTACACTTTGAATAACAATTTACAACAGCTTTTTATAAAATATTGGTCACTCACAGTTCTGGAATTCTCACAAACAATTGTCTAGAAATTAACATACAGTCAAGTTAAGCAGAGGGTTTAAAGGTCAATTTAGAGTGAGTCATTTTCCCCTCCATATGAAAGAGTCTTGCTCCACTGTGGGAAAGGCTACACATTTCTCGTTTCTACATAACTCACCAGATGAACAGTCAGGCCTAAGAATTTGTTGATGTCCAAATTCAGCCTCTAGAAGACTGAGAATGTTCTTTGCCAACTTCTGACTCACCACATATTATGTCTGTGTGTGTCATTACAAATATAGCTTTTCTTTATAAACTATTAATTGCTAAACTTGTTATTTACCCTGGATAATCAGGAGATAACTCCATGAAAGAGAAGGTTGAATGAGAAAAAAAATGAAAGAGAATTGACTCTATTTACAACAGCAAAGAAATAGAACAAATTTGAAATACTTTTCCAACACATGTGAATCACAAATTTCTACATTTGAGGACTACATTTAAACTTCTTTCATCTTTTAGGCATGACCTTCACAACAAAACTTTAACTGTTTGAAAATTCCCTAAATTCAGATGTGGAGGGGCACATGGCCACTTCCTGCTTACCCCACCCCTTTACCCCGTGAGACACTAATGCTAAAGCGGTTCATGAGAAGCCAACAAGTTCTCCTTCTCTA
Source organism: Microcebus murinus (assembly GCF_040939455.1). Lineage (NCBI taxonomy): Eukaryota > Metazoa > Chordata > Mammalia > Primates > Cheirogaleidae > Microcebus > Microcebus murinus. The sequence continues at coordinate 54,064,932 of NC_134112.1, forward strand.
CAGGATTTTGCAAGCAATTCATCAAGTTCCAAAGGATTTTTATTGCAAATACCTGAAGGACTGGGCAAGGGAAGAATTCAAAAGAAACAAAAGCGCCACTGAAGAGGATATAACCCAGAGGATGATTACTGAAGGCAACATGCAGCTCAAAGAGTTAGAAAAAACACTTGTTTTAGCAAAATCTTAACCAGAGCATTATTATGAAGGATTTTTAAAGTCTCTATGAGTTTTGTTGAGTTTGGGCTTAACAATAGGCAGCCCAAATCCAAGTATTACTGTCTGTATGTATATTATTTGGGTAAACTATCAGAAGATGGAGCATTTTATGTCATAGAAAGCAAAGGAGAGCAAATCCAGACAATCGCCTCTGCACTCAAAAACATACACTAAGTTTTGAAAATGTTTCTTGATATGAGAGCAGTTTTTGGAGAAACAAAAACCACTATAACAAATGGCCAGTTAGCACAGGAAACGATGCACAACACAATTAATAATCAGGGATATGAAAATCAAAACCACAATGAGATATCACTTTACATACACTATAATGGCTATAATTAAAAAGGGAAGGAATAAAAAATATTGGTGAAGAAATTGGAGCCCTTATACATTGCTGGTGGGAACATAAAATGGTGCAGCCACTTTGGAAAACAGACTCTTTCCTCAAATGGTTAAATATACAGTTGCCATATGTTTTAGCAATTCTACCTCTAGGTCTATAACCATCATTTGTCAATAAAAAGAAATGAAGGATTGATATGTGCTACATATGGATGAACCTTGAAAACACTATTAACTAAAAGGAGCCAGTCACACAATATCACAAATTGTATGATTCAATTTATATCATCCAGAATAAGCAGAAAAACTAGTGGTTGCCTAGAGCTATAGGTGGGGTGAAGAGTAACTGCTAATGGGTAAGGGATTTCTTTTCAGGGTGATGAAAGTAAATATCTATGATTAGATTGTGGTGGTGGTTGCACAACTGTGAATATACTCAAATCCACTGAATTGAATGTATTCAATATATGGTATTATGAATTACATATCAATAAACCTGTGTGAAAAAAAATGATTAGATGGAGGACTAGGGGTACACTGACTCCAGGAAACACCCTGGAACTTTCTTGAAAAATCCTTTTGTGTTATGAATGTTGTTGAGGTGTGCTCTTCAGATGTGTCATGGTTTCATAGTCAGATGACTCTCCAGAAAGATCACCACTGGCAATGTGGATGGTTGTTGGAAAGAGATGAGAAATAGAAGCTTAATTAATACATTGATGTACTTAAAGAAGAGGGAAGACTTTAGGCAACTTCTGAATGAAACTTCTGTGATTACTTTAACATCCATGTGGAAAGAAGTTAAAAAAAAATAAGGAAGACTTCAATGCATTTAGGTCTCCTCCAGTAATAAGGAAAAAAAAAAAAAACAAAGAGAATTTGAAAAATACATGAGAGACAAATGCATCATAACCAAAGCTGACTTCAGGACACTTGAAAGAGACCAAATTTATGACATAATTCATTCAGTGAAACTTGTAAAAGATGCTGGGTTTGGCAGTCCCCCAAACTGAAGTTGTCTGTTCATCAAGAGAACAGAGCTAAGTAGCTAATCCAAGAATCTGACCAGCACCTGAAAGATGTAGATGACATTTTGCAGAATGATAAATAGTACCCAGGACTGGACCATGTGCCAGAAGAGAGGCATAAACTGATGGTGGCCTATGTTGATGACTCAATTGCTAGGGTCCACCCCTACCTCCCAGAGACTCAGAGCCCACAGACAAAATAATTCTGAGTACTTTCCCATAAGGTTAGTCTACTAATTAAAAATGCTAGCATGAGCCAATTTTCAGGTTTTTATATAGATCTACATTAGTCCACCTATTGCACAATGATCTAACAGAAGCATTTCTGAACAGAGAACACTTTGGAAATACTTTTTGCTGTATAACATGATTGATGTATTCTAATATAGGCTATCTCTACTAAATCTAAAATCTTGAAACTAAAACAATCATCTTTTTATGAGGTAGTGATGTTCTTCCTGACAGTGTACATGGAAGAGTTTTAAAGAGCATTATGTTGTTTAAATTTGCAAGATGCAAATATCACAGATTCCAATAAAATCTAAATTGGGGTTCTTGTATTATTGTTATTATTTTTAAAGCAGGTAAAACACTGGAAATCGAATTATCCTCTAGAGGCTAAGATTATTGTAATGCATGCACATGCTTTTACCTTCATCTCTAAAGAATAGTTTATTTTGTCCCCCTATATGCTTTGATTTATCCCCTCTGAAGTTTGTTGTTTAGCCAAGTCTTGTTTAGCCTAAGAGAAGATTTATTTAACAATTTCTTCTCAGGTATGGAACCATAGTCATTAAGATGTTGGCCAAAAAAGAGCTGTTGGCAAAACATTTTATTCATCATGAAATGATTGTTATCAGTATTCTGGATTAGAAAACAAATTACCTTCCTGGGTGTTCCCTGAAAACTGCTCTCCTGTTTGAATGTTTAACTTTTGTTACTAAAATTTAATTTTCGGATGTTTAGTTTATGTGTTTGAACTATAATAAATCCTTTTATATTAAAAAAATTTTAGTACAAAAATATTCAGATGTGGACAAAGCAACTTTAATCTAGTGGAAATATAAGCAATGGATATAATGAAAAAAATCATAAAAAGTAAAGTGCCCTAAGATATAAGAAAAGATGCTTAACTTCACCTATAATAAGATAAATTCAAATTTTATTTCCCCAACAGATTAACAAAAATCCTAAACTTTAATTGCACATGATTGTCAAGGTTATAAGGAAACAGTCTCCCATATAGTAGTAGAATTTGAAAATGATGCAATACCTATGAAGGCAAAATTGGCAATGTTATAAAGATTACAAAGTCATGTATCTTTTAATCTAGTAATTCCACTCTTAAACATTTATCTTATAAATGTATTTGCACATATGTAGAATTGAGACATATTTATGCATATACAATGTAGTACTGTTTTAACAGCAAAAATTTGAAAGAATTCAAATGCCCGCCATAGGTGATCCTTTAAAATAAAATATTTTGCAACTATAACCACTCTAAGTTTTAATACAGGAAGAGTTCCAAGATATTTTAAATGAAGAAAAGCAAAGCAAGGTATCAAAGAGGGTTTATATTATTATTCCTTTGGGGCATAAAAAAGTTTGGAAGTTAGTAAATATCTGTACATCTTATTTGTTGCATATGCATAAGAAACTCTGAAAGAATGCCCACGAAATTAGATAGGATTAATCGATTGGGGGCAAAGGAGAACTAAATAGCAGGACAGCCTAGATGGAAGGTAGTTTATCATAATAAACTCTTATCTTGTTCTGGGTTTTGAAACATAACATGTATTTTCTTTAAAATAATAATAAAGAGTGAATGTGCCTGATTTTATCAAGTACATAGTTTTAAAAAACCTTATTTCTAAAATTAATTTTTAGAAATAAAATGAGTGATAGTAAAATCTGGTTTGTAGTATTTTAAAAGAATTATATTGATCCTTAATATCCCTCTGAAACCCCAGATACAGTACCTAACACAGTGAATATGCAATATACAGTTGACCCTTCAACAATACAGGGGACAGGGGTGCTGACAAAAATCCAAGCATAACTTTTGAATCTCCAAAAACTTAACTACTAATAGCCTACTGTTGACCAGAAGCCTTACTGATAACGTAACAGTTGATTAACACATCTTTTGCATGTTGTAAGTATTATATGCTGTATTCTTACAAAAGAGTAAACTAGAGAAAATACAATGTTATTAAGAAAATCATAAGGAAGAGAAGAAAATATATTTACTATACACTAAGTGGAAATGGACCATCCTAAAGGTCTTCATCCTCACCATCCTCACATTGAGTAGGCTGAGAGGAGGAGGAAGAGGAGGGGTTGATCTTGTCTCAGAGTGACAGAAGCAGAAGATCTGGAGAAGGTGAAAGGGGGAGCAGGAGTGGCAGGCACACTTGGTATAAATTGACGGAAAGATACTTTAATTTCTGTCTGAATTTTTTTGCTTTCTCATTTCTATAAAAATGTTTCTAGATGGTATCAATCCTTCTTCTACCATTTGCTTTAGTTTTAGTGCCTGTATCATGGAAGCATGCATGTCATAAAACAAGTTAACCTTAAAATCTGTACCCCCATAATATACCAAAATTAAAAAAAAAAAATTAAAAAAAAAAAAAAAAAGCAATCTCGAACAATCAAAACAGTTCTATCAGATTGTCTAATGTCAATCTGATTTCTGGCACTGCTCCTTCTACATCTTCCTCCTCATCATTTGGCACTGGTTTGAAAGCACTCATATACATCAAGTCATCTTTTAAAATTTCTGTGGTACAATGTCTACTACCTCTTGAATTTCTTCAAGATCCATATCTTGAAGTGTTGTCTATTGTAAAAATGAAAAAATAAATAAATCCATGTTTTGAAAACTTTCACATGCTTACTCCTCACACACACCCTTTTTTTGGGCCACATCTACAATGTCTTCCATGGTTTCCTTGATTGACTCTGTTGTTAATCCTGTGAAGTCATGCACAACATCTGAACACAGTTTTCTCCAACAGGAATTTATTCTTTCAAGCTTGATGGTTGTCACAGCTTTTTCCACAACAATGATGGCATCATCAATGGTGTAATTTTCCAGACCCTCATAATGTTCTCTTTATCAGAGACCTCTTCCATAGCATTGGCATTCCTTTCCATAGAGTACAGTATGTAATGAGCCTCACAGGTTCTTATGATCCCCAATTTAGCAGCTGGATTAGAGATGCTGTGTTTGGGGGCAAGTTGACCACTTTGACGCCATTGGTGTTGAACTCATGGATTTCTGGGTGGCCAGTGACATTGTCCAATATCAAAAGAACTTGAAAAAGCATTCCATTACTGGCAGGAATACCTCCTGACTTCAAGGACAAAACACCGATGGAACCTCTCTAGAAAAAGGGTTCTCATTGTCCAGTCCTTCTGGTACAGCCAAAAGGCTGGCAGCTGGTGTTTATCTTTTCCTTTTAAGGCTCAGGGGTTAGTCATTTTATAGATAAGGGCAGTCCTGATCATAAACCCTTTGCATAAAACAGTAGAGTTAGCCCATTCCTTCTCTTCCTTCCTAATAAATGTCCTTTGTGGAATTTTGTTCCAGAATAGAGCACTTTCATCTCCATTAAAAATCTCTTCAGGCAGATGTCTTTTCTCTTCAATGATTTTCCTAATGGTATCTGCTGCCTCTTGGTTGGCAGAAGCTGCTTCTCTTACCTTGACAATTTTTAAAGCCAAACCTCTTTCTAAAATTATCAAACCATCCTTTGCTGGCATTAAATTCTCCAACTTTAGATCCTTCACCTTCCTTTTGCTTTAAGTTGTCACATAATGACTTTGTTTTTCATGAATCATGTTATAGCCTACAGTTGAACCTTTTTATAGACATGCCTTTTTTATATAAATCCTGTATACACATAAAAGCTGCATTTTCAATATGAGATAAAGGGTATTTCACAAAAAGTTCAGTTTTCATGCCTGCTGGCATAGCTGCAGTGATGGCTTCACATTTTTTTTTTGTCTTTTTTTACAATGGTCCATAAGCTGAATTCATTTATCCTGAAATGGTGGGCACCCACAGCTGCAAACCTCAATTTATGGTACATATCAAACAGTTCAACTGTACTGTTATGACTTTTCTCAGCTCCCTGTTAGCACTTCCAGCATCACTAGTGGCATTTCCTATGGGCTCCATGCTGTTATTCAAGGTTTTATGGTATTGCACTAAACATGACAAAAACTACATGAGAAAATTACACAAGAACCATGAAAGATCGCTTTTAACTGTGACATAAAATTTAGTGGAGAGAGGAACTACTCAAGCAGAGATAATTAGCATCACACCATGTTTTAAGGGGATACTCAAAACACTTGAGCTCACTGCAATACAGTAATACAGCATGCAATATGATTTTATGCAGTTATGATTTAATACTGCATCCTTATGCTTGTTTATATTTCTCTTGACTGTGATTGTCAATAAGTCTGGGTTTATGTTTGTAAGTTTTTATCAATTTTAAGTTTTTATTATATGTTTGTGTACATTTATGATAGAGAATGATAGAATAGTAGCTACATATATTTTATACATCCATGACATGAATTTTTCTTAATTTTGTTTGGTATTTCTAGGCTATTTGGTTTATCCACGAGTTTTTTTTTTTTCAAATTGTCACAAATCTATAAAAACTTTTTCCAATATATTTATAGTAGTAACATTCACTGGACGTGGGACAGGTGGGAGGGGGGAGGAGGGGATGGCTATATTCACACCTAATGGGTGCAGTGTGCACCATCTGGAGGATGGATATACTTGAAGCTCTGATTTGGGTGGCACAGAGACAATATATGTAACCTAAGCATTTGTACCCCCATAATATGCTGAAGTAAAATAAATGGAAAAATAGGAAAAAATCGGGGTATAAGTGGACCCATGCACTTCAAACCCATATTGTTCAGCCAGTTCAGGATATCCCCAGTAGGCAGGTTCTGTTTAGGGCACTATTCACATAAGGCTTGCTCCTTTGGCCTCAAATGAAATAAAACATTTTTATAACTAAACATTTAGGTGGCAATCAAAAATAAATTTTTAAATCATTGGATTTTAAGGAGTAGCACTTTATATTTTATGATTTTTGTTCAGTTAAGTAATTTATATGTATGCACACGTACAAACACAGGATACATGGATAGATAATGATTCTGTGTAAACTTTTCACACAGTGACCTCTTGTTCATAAGGAGTTCAGAGACCTCTATCCCAGAATTTCATAGGCAATACTGAACAATAATTCACATAGGATAGGAACACAAGGCACCTTAAAATTCTGAATTACATTATTTTGTTTTCTTTAATCAAAGAAATAAAAGGCTACTCAATGTCTTGGCTATCCCTATGTACATTTGAAGTCTTTTGCTTTTGTAGGAAGTGGTTTATGATTAAAAAAACTTGGAGCAACATGTATACCTTTGACTTGTAAGAATAATATCTAAAAGTTCAAAGAACACATGAAAGTCTAGCCACTATTCATTGCTGAAAAGAACAATTGGCAAATCATTGAGCTATCCCCTATTTATACTTTTTAAAAAGTTAATTGATTATTTCTTTACCAATTTGTTTCAACATTATTACAAGTCCTTAGTGATCATCAGTCAAATCTGTCAAAATCAACAAAACATAAGAAAACTTTTCCTTTTTAATTATTAAAAAGTTAACAAAAATTTCTAGTGGCTATTTCCATATTTCACTTTCATTAATGCCTACTATGTCTGCAATTCAGTTCTTTTTTTTTTTTTTTTGGTTGAATTAACTTTAAGACACATATTGAATAAAGTAATTAAGTCAGAGAATAATGATAAATTTACTCGAAGTTCTTACTTGCCAGGTGACAGCCAAACAAGAAGTGTGCATTCATGAATGAAAACCCTTTCCCTTGGGAATCTATTTTTATTTGAGCACTGAAAAATGTGTGCTCTGACCTCCCCTAACTTACACATGGAAGTGTAGGATTTAAATGTATTTTGACAAAGTGTATAAAATGATCTCCATAATATATTGAAGTCAGTGAGTTTTAAAACTATATCCCTTGCAGGTTAAAAAGAAAGGCCATGAGAGGAAATGACTAAATCCTCAGAGTATATCTTCATTGACAGCTGATAATTAGCATGCAGCTTAGCAATAATAATTAGTTCCCTCTTTAGAAAATTTCCGGATAAACTCTGAGTTGGTGCATTTCAGTTTCATCTTGTTTCTTTGTCCACTCCCTCCCTAAGTAATTCATGTTATTTTTAGAGTAGGAAGAACTCAAGATGAGCTCATTCCTTTTAACTGAGTCAGCGCTGTCCATTATTTGCACTGTGTTTTCTGGAGATTACCTGAGATTAGAGTTTCTTTTGTCCTTCTCTTCCTGTATATTTTCTGTTTCTTTCATCCAGGCAGCTTGAAGCAGTGCAAAGGGATAAAGAAGTTAGCCATTGCTTGATAAAAATGCCAAGTGCATGAACTGTGCTTTGGAGCTAAGATCATTAATATGACTTAAAGTACTGGCTGTAAAACAAAAAAAGGAAAAAGTCTTAAGGAGGGAGGAAAACTTCTTGCTTGCCTTTATTTTGTCTTTAGTACGCACCAAAAACCTTTCAATACATTTTGCAACTCTGTGACAATTAGGTAAACATTTCAATTTTCTTAAAAGTAACATATGTAAAACTAAAAATGTCATAATGTCAAAACAATATGAAAAATCTGTCGTTATTTGAGACAGTTTATGAAATACAAACTAAAGGTAAATAATATTAAAATTGGTGTAATATGGATTTTCCTGTTGATGTTGCTGTTATTTTGGATTATATCAATACAAATTATTGAATATTGCAAAAATCTTCCATTCTACCTTACTATTTATATCAGGCTCTTCAAGAATGCATTCAATTTCTGTCACATTATAATCACTTAATAGACTGTACTTTTTTTTAGTTGCTTCTGTAGAGAGTTTTATATGTAATAGATTATGGAGTCACTGTTAGTAAGGAACAAGCTTTTAACAAGCCAAACAACCTTTTTACTCTTTTACTATGGGACCAGAAATAGGGGGATGACTAAGCTGTGTATGAGTTCACAATGATGACAGACACCCTATGCCACGTGCATTTCTAATAGCAAAGCTCTCCAGTTAATTTCTTTGTTCAATTTTGGCACTAACACTGATCAAATAACAGCTATGCACTAAATCACTAAAAACCTCTATTTTGCATGTAGAAATAAGGAATAGTAATATTTCCAAGGTGGTGTCACAATGATTAAATGAAATAATACATATTTAGGCCTTAGGCAGTAAAACAATACATAATTCCTCAATAAATGTTAATTAACTGTTATTATCACCTTGAGAGTCAGAGCTGGAACAGTATCCAAACATATGAGGAGATTTGTATGCATAAAAGGAGATATGCATAAGATACAATTTTGTTGATCCATAAGATACAATTTTGTTGTTAGTGAATACATGTTCGATAAAGAAAATTTGTATAATATTGGCCTCTGGGAGAGGTCTAATAGTAATAACCTGAATCTCATTTTTACTAGTTATTGTAAGTTTTTAAAAATATCATTTAAATTGATATTTTAATATGCATTTCTTTGAATACTTAATGAGGCTGAATTTTTATGTGAATTCATTTTTGTGTGTCTTTTTTAAATGACATACTATTTATAGAACAAAGGTGATAATTTTTTGTTTCTTTAAAATAGTTTTTCAACATATTAAAAGAACGGTTTATTTCCTTACATGCATATATAAGTATTTTTTCAGATGTATTCCAAATAATGTTTTAGTTTCTTCTCTAAATTGTATAATTCTATGATTTATCAAACTTTAGTGATTTTATCTTATTAATTGCTTTTGTGTTTATAATGCTTTTCTAAAAACTAAAGTATAATTCAATTCCTAAAAATGCCATATGGGTAAGATAGATGAATGGTTCTCCATCTCAATAGATTGGAAGTAAAAATATTCTTCTCTATGTTAACATGAAGGTTTATTCTCCAATAATGTGAGTGACTATATAAATCCAGTTATTATCAGAAAAGATGACTCAAAATCAATTATTGAAAAACTCAGATTTTTGTTATTGGCAGATATTCTCCAATATGTAATTATAAGGAACATCTATAAATAGCAGGTCAACTTGTTCAGTCTTCTAGAATTACAGGTTATAACAAATTTATGTTATTATCAAATTATTAATTAATAAAGACAGACTGGATAAATTTGCCTGTAGAATTGAAATAAGCATCATGATGCCTGCTCTGATCCCATATACATTAATTATAGGGACCACACTATTAACCGTGTGGCTTGCACATTTGACCACAGATGGATAATTGATCACAAAGCAGCCAATCTAAAGGAGCCAGCAGTCTATGAATTGTGAACACTGGCTGAATCAATTACATTCTTTTCCTTGAGAATTTGAACTGAGAGGTGCAGGAACTATTGTCATTCAGACATGGGGTGGAGGGTGGAAGGTCATTTGCAACTGGGGACTTAACAGATGTATTTGGCCATGAGCATACGAATGGACCAACCTTTAGAATCAGTACAGTGAAGCAGTGGCATTAAGAGAAACAACAAGCAAAGATGCAGCTTCTCCTGAGTTAAATCACCTGGGCTTCTATCAGTTTTCCAGTTACCAATGAGGCCTGGTGAAATGTCCTTGGATTTGCATACTCTAATTCCTGTTTATTGCAATCATCAATGTCCTAAGGAACATGGCCACCCATGGTCATAAAGCCACTCTTGGGAGAGTACATTTTGATATGAGTTTAGTTGGCTTTTATTAAGGAATGTAACTATAAGCAGGAGTAAGGAATTTGGCACCAGATTTCTTAGTGATTTTGAGTGGTTAGGATAGTATTTTTCATCATTCCCATTAAGATAATTTCTCCCTCAGGAGAAATTCTCTTAGTTCTTAATACTAGGTAATGCTACTGACCAACTGATACAGTTTTATTCTTCTTCTATTATAGTTACTTTTAATTTGGATTTTTGGAAGCCTGAGATCAATTTTGGGATTCACTTTAATAGTGTATTGGATATTAGAAGATGATTCAGTTAATTTATTCTAGCCTTCTCATCTTACTCTGTTTTCCTCTTCTCCTCACTCCCCTAGAAATATGTTTGTTTATTCAACTAAATATATTTGTACAAGTAATCTCAGATCCTTTTGGGGAAGAGGCAAATTGAATAAACAAAAGTAGAACAATGTAGTTAATATTGAAAAAATAATGATAAATAAATAATATGTATGTGTGTGTGTGTATATATATATGTATATATATATAGCACAAATATTTACCTATAACGGATAATGTTTCCTGGCTTACATTCAAAGATGTTAGAGAATTACAGCCAGTTAGGATGAATAGTTTAGGTTTTAGGGAAAATTGAGGATCAAGATCAATATTTATATGCCTGTGGAAGTAAACAAGAAAAATATAAACCATTACACTGATAAGTTTTGTTTAGTGCTATGATTATGAAATAATATATCTACTGACAATTCTAAAATTCTTGAGAATTCAATCATTGGCACTGTTCTGTTGTATGGTATTGGTCAGGGTAGAGAGTGGCAGAATCATTCAATATACTTAACTTCTCTCGTACTGTGAAATGTTTAAAGAAAATTATGGCCTATTCATTAGGTTTTATAAGTTTTTTAAATGATTTCAGAAATTATTCTAGAAAGTATCTTTATGAATTAAATGATAATTTCTTGACTCATTGCCTGAGTTATATAATGATATTCAGTTTTATGTATCTAAACATATCTTAGCGGCAATTTTCTGTGAGATCATATGACTAAATAAGGCTAAATAATCTTCAAATTCTTTATAACTCAAAAAAATTATTCTCTGGCCCTATAATCATTAAAACGTGTGAAAAGTTGTAAATGAATTTTCTAACTACTTTCCTTTAGGAAAGCTTAAATGTAGAACATGTGATGTTTAGACTCACTCATTGACCACTCACTCCCTTTGTTAAGTTTCCAAAAATATAGGCAAGTCCTTTAAAGGACTCTGTAAGATACCAATATGTTGGTTTTTGTACACTGTCTTATCACCTCCATTTTAGAAATGCAATTTAGGCAAATAATTAAGAATTTTAAAGGTGGAAGGGTAATTAACAGGAGAGGAATCCAATCTAAAGAGTTTAAGAGGTTGTTCAAGGTTACCTAGGCAATTTGTGTCAAAGCCAAGATTAGAACTTGGCTTTCTAGATTCTCATTCTACAACTTTCAATTATAATATACACATCTGTTTTACTTTGTCATGTTTTGAACATTTTTTCATTGTAATAGTGTATTTCCCATAAGATAGTCATTAAATTACTGGGCACCTGAGTTTTTCCATTAGTAAAATAAAAGACATTGGTAATTTATTAAATCATTATACTGTGGTTGCTTACTGTTTTAGGAAAGAAGTGATAAATGTGAAAATCAACATCTACAAAGTTTGCATTTGTTGAATGCACACTTTAGCTCTTTCCCTTTTGCTTTCTCCCTACTATGTATGCACAGAAACATGGGTGCATCTTTGTGGTGTTGTAGACTTGACATAGAGGAGGATGGGTCAAACAGAGTTAACATATAATAAAATAAAATTGATGGTTTAGTAATTATTTTCTATTATTGACAAAGTAATGGGAACTACCACCTTTAGACTATTATCAATAGAATTATGTTTACCAAAAATTAGCAAGTCATAAAAACAAGTAAAAATTGGTGTCTATCTTGCCTTGTGTATACAAAGGTGACAAAGTACTAAGAACCTCATCAGGAATCAAAGAAGGTCATCCCTAGATGTAATTCACTCATGGAGTGCCTCCTTTAATGATTGGGCTGCCCCTTATTCCAATTCAACCCCTTTTTTTTTGGATTGGTACAGATTACTCCACTGTGGCAACACTTTTTAGGACATACATATTTTCATCCTTTCATGACTTTCTTTTATTTCCCAGCAAACTTAGTCTCCTAAACTCTACACCTTAGTAGTTTTAGTAACTGAGAAGTCTAGAAACCTGTTAATTGTAGCTATCACATTTTTTTTTTATCAGTTGACCTGTTTGGGTAATTATTTCACTTTGCATAAAAATTGGAAAACTTTACCAAACTATTTGAATAACTGTGGAAACATTTCTGGGAAAGAGCCCACTTGGCAGCCCTAATAGAAAATCATAAATGCTTATATGTAAAGACAAAGTATAATGGCAACAGACGGCTTTGATCTTTATTTTTGTTGTGACATTGGACCCCAAAATGTACTTCTCTTGCTATGTGTCAATGCCTAGTAAAGAAAACAGTATGATTCTACCTTGAAAAAATTATTAAATAGGAAAAAGGTTTTTGGGTTCAAGAACCTTTAATTTCTCAAACTCCTTTTTTTCCGTCTTCAAATAAAGCACCTATTCTTTCCTTCTCACCCTCAAAACTTGATATGACTTGAACACCTCAATATCTTATTTATTGTTATAAGAAATATATTGATTTTAGCAGTATTGCTTCTTTTAAACTAAAATATTTAAATTGAACCCTACACCACAAATTTTTGGGCATCAATATTTTCAGCACAAAGATATGGACAAGGAATTTATTGTTAATTGTGGGGAATAGATACTTCATAGCTTGTTTCTCAGAAACAGAAGGTGCTGTAGTGGCAAAATACTATAGTTTTGTCCTTTTCCATGTAATATTTAGCTTCCTGGTCATTAAGATATCACATTCTCTGTCAGATGCATTAGACATTGGCCTTTGGAAAAGGACGTTGTCTTCTCACTTGTGAATATTTCCCAAGGGTCCTCTTCAGGAATTCTTCAGTATTCAGGGGCTACTCTTTGGGAAAATATTCTCTCATCACCAAAGGCTCTCATGTATCATTTTACCAACCTTAAGGACTGAACTGCCATGTGTAATTAAATACCTTCAACAAACAAACAATGTACACACGACAGGTTTGCCAGATTCTGACTTCTTAAAATTAAATGTATGTAACTAAAACAGAGTTTTAAATTTCTGACATAGACACGAATGCATGAACATTAACTAAAATCACAATGGTAGAAAATAGATCCCCACCAGTTTTATCAGTGATTCCCCACTTTTCTGAATGTTACCATGTTAATGCCTCTTGGTATTAACAACCCAGACTTGGAAAATTTGGCTTTGGATGTGACTTTTAAAACCAATTTCAAATAAAAACGTTATTTTTCTGCATTTGTGTTCATCTGGAATTAAATAAACACACTTTGGGTGGGGTTAGTGTAAATTTGGAATTTTGTTATAGTTTACAGAAGTTGTAAAATACTTTTCCACATAGAGTATTAAAGATTGCCAAAGATGACATTTTTCTGTTTTTAAAAACAGAATATTTTACATATTGACTTGAAGTTTTTAGATTCATAAATGAATAAAAGATTTTAATTTGTTCACATTAGAATTTATTGCCAGTATATTTGTGATAAATAAATGTTCACTACCAAGTTCCAGTAGAGATGAAAATAGAGCTATGAGAAAATGTTATGAAGGTATTTGCATTTTCTGATGGCTTTAGTGTACATATCTCTTTATATTTCAGAACTCTTGGAACTGAACAGAACATCAATATTTCATAGCCCTTTTGGATTCCTTGATCTCCATGCAATGCTGCTGGATGAATATCAAGAGCGACTCTTCGTGGGAGGCAGGGACCTTGTGTATTCCCTCAGCTTGGAGAGAATCAATGACGGCTATAGAGAGGTATAGAAACACTGAACTGTATTTCAAAAGGGAAAGAAAAGGGGGAAATTCCAAGGACATTATTTGCCTTTTTTCATTGTGTTGATGACTTTAAAATTTTAATGATTAATTTTGTTTAAATAAAACATTCATTAAAATGAAATCATTTTCAGGAAAGTTTAGAAATCATCATGTATGAACTTTCCTAGCACAACACTGATATCTGGATTCCCAGAGACTCTTGCCTGGTGCATTTGACATTCCTCTTGCATGGTGGCCCTTGTCACCACACACACTGTCCTGAGACCTGGGTTTGGAGCATGCCAAATTACCAGCAGTTCCTCTGAGCTTTATTACTCCAAAATTCAAGCTTGAAGAAATAATTAATATATGACCTCAATATAATGAGCTCATGTGGTTCTATTGGTAATTTCACTCATTTAGGTGATGCTCCTTTAACCTGGTGGAAGAATATATAGTGTTAAAATAAATAAGTGACCAACATCTTTTGAAAAAGTTTTACTATGGTAAGGAGAAAAATGGTTTTTATACTATATACTTATGCAGAGTAGAATTGAACTAATTTTTTTAGAACTATATCAATCTTACATGAAATGTGTAGAAATATTTAGAACACAGTATTTTGGGCATAAATTCATGCATTATGAAATATGCTTTTTAAAAAATTGGTTTATTTATTTTTATGTTTGTCAAATGAGCCACATCCATATTTTCTAAAGTCATTTATAATTTTTTTATTTTTAATTATTATGGGTACATAATAGTTATATATCTTTATAAGGTACATGTGATGTTTTGATACATGCATACAATATGAATTAATCAAATCAGGATAATTGGGGTATCCATCACCTCAGACATTTAACATTTCTTTGGGTTAGAAACACCGATTCTATCTAAAGTCATTTTTTAAAAATTATGATGAAAAGCATCATTACTTGGTCTTGGCCAATTCACTATTCCTAGGGGAAATCATTTTATTTTTTCTTTTCTTTCTTTTTTTTTTTTTTTTTTACCAAGTCACTCTTCACAAAAGGGGAAATAATTTTAAACTTCACTGTTTCTTCTGGTCTTACCTCTACATTTCAAAATAGCATTTGTATGCTGTTCTTTATAGATATCTTTAGTTTTAAGCAATATCTGTTAACTTCAGGGAAGATGAGGATTTTAACTTTCTTTTCTTGCAGTACCACGCCTGAAATATCTATGTACCACACCTCACCAGCAACCCTCCACTCACCTATTCTCCATTGTTCTAACATAATTAGGCCACAATTTTTGGTTAAATAATTATGTCTTTACATTATAATTAGAGAGATAGTATTTACTACTAAGCCACATAGTATAAGGTTTTTATCTCTGTCTTCAATTTTCTAGTTTCTCCTAGAATTAAAAATTATTCCATTTTCCCATTTGCTTAGAATCTGACATAAGTTTCACTAATTTTTCACCAAACCCTCCACAGGAGATTTTATACTCCTCTTAATACAGTAAAACTTATCAGTGTTCATCAGTTAACATTGTTTTTCTTTTTATTTATTTATTTTTTGTAGAGACAGGATCTCACTATGTTGCCCAGGCTGGTCTCGAACTACTGGTCTCAAATGATCCTCCCGCCTCAAGCTCCCAAAGACCTGTGTTTTGTTTTTTATACTTAAAGATATCCTTCATGGTCCTATTGTCCTATTGGAGTTTAGCTTCACAACCACTCTGGAGCACCCTTTTGGCCTCCCACCTGTATAGATCGTTAGTTTCCTAGGTTCCCCACCTATGTGGGTTTAGTCTGACATGTTGCTGAAGCATATTCTCTCCTAGCTTTTGGAAGAAGGACCCAAAGTCAAATTTTGAGTCTTCTGTATTTGAAAACTTTACTATTCAAAATTTCACACATGATTGACAGGTGGATATAAAATTTTAGGTGGAATTTTAAGGATGTCGCTCATTGTTTTCAAACTTTCAGTATAGCTGCTGAAAAATCCGATGCTATTAAAATTTCAAAGTTTTGGATGTAACTTGTTTCCCACCACCCAACTCCTGAGCCCATGTATTTAGAATCCCCTCTTTATGTGTTTTAAAACCTTCTCATGTTTCCCTTAGCATCAATCTTTTTACATCTGTTGCACTGACACACAATGGGCCTTTCTACTAGGGACCCCATAGCCTTCAGGTCTGGAAAGTGTTCATTATTTCTGTGATTTGTTTTCTTCCCTCTATTCTCCTCTTTACTTTCTTTTTTGGGACTCATGTAAGTCAGATTTGTTTGCCCTTTATCGTCTGGCCTTACTGCTTATTATAAATACTTTGAACAGTTTCTCCCAATTTCATCCACAACGCCCCTTACCCGGTCTAGTCTTCTAATTTCTGAGGTTCTTTTTATGAATCAGCTTGCTTCTTGGCTCTTCTCACCTTGCAGGCAGTTAGATTTCTGCTTTTCCTAGTGTGCAAAGCCAGTCAACACTTGCCCATATGTTTCAGAGTTTCTAAAATGTTGTTGATATTTCTTTGGCATGTATACTCCAATTTTATTTGTCCTTTTTGGATTATGCCTTTTTAATCTTTTTACTATCATTTTAGTAGTTAGAGAATGGAAAGCAGCAAATATTGCATTTCACCCTAAGTCTTTCCTTTCTAACATCTTTATTTGCTCTATAGTACTTTTGACTTCTCTTTCCGTATATACACACACACACACACACACAATGTAATGTAATATATATGGAGAGAGATTAACATAATAGATATAATGAACTTTCCAGTCAAATTCAATGGGTTTTTCTTTCATCTCTTGGTTGATCTTTTATCTGCTTCAATCCTAACTAGCTCACTTTTTCTTTCCCTCACGGATACCATCTATATACTCTGATTTTCTGTGAAGGAACATCTAAGCTAGGTATTCTAAATAAGGCTTCCATACATTTATCCTCACATTAAAATGGATGGTATGTGAATATTAAAAGATCCCCCAAAAGATTTGACATCCTAGAAGATTAAGAACTTTTGCATTAAGGAAGTGGTTCTTAAATTATCATCCTTGGGCCAGGATATTATACCACTCTCATAGAGTGGGCCTCCTGGAATCCACATTTATAACAAGTTTCCTAGGTGACTCATATGCACAAAATGTCATAACAATTTTCCTGAGCTGTTGTTTTCTATGTGGATCATAAGACCAAAAGGTAACATCTCCTTATGCTAATGTGATTCCCACTAAGAGTAGGGGAGATTGAATTGCCTATTTATTCTCATTTATTGTTTTGTCCTAATTGTACCCTCAGGCCTTTAATGCTAGAAAGACAGGGGAAATGATCTGTGAAGACTATATAAGGGTAGAGTACCTGGAGTGTGATGTGGTTTTATAAACCATATCTTAAAGAACTAAATAGAATAGTATGCAGCATTGAGCTTCAGGGTGACATCGAGCCAGGAGGTCAGAGAAAGCAGCTATAAAAATTTTAAATTAAATAACTATCCCGCACTCAAGAGTAAATCCTCATTTTTCAAGGCTTATACAGTTTGGGGGCCCTTTCAAGTAATAAAATTATTTCAAACTTCTATATTTCCAAATTGCAAAGACAACTTTCAGGTCCAACGTAGGGGCAAGTGCCAGGGAGAAGTCCTGAGACAAATGCTTTATTAGCTCTGAAGTAGTATCATCTCATCTACATTTCTTATTTTGTACTTGTCCTGCCTGTTTCTCTGGAATGAATAGCAATAAAACTCTCAGTAGGCTCTTGATATGTGTGTTTTCAGTAAAAGCGAAAGGAAGTAAGGTCTACTTCATTATATTCTGTTTAGTAGAGTGAGCTTAAGAAAAGAGTTGGTTCTCCAGTGCTCTGCAGGCTCTAGAGATGTAATGTGCTGCTTTGGGGCCAAGCTCTCCTCCTGTCTTGTCAACACCTTGCTTTCTTGATTATTTTGCCTGCTATTGTATTTTTAAATCTCTCCTACTTTGCTTTCTCTATCCTTGGGCTTCTCAATCTAGGTACTACTGACATGTTGGATAATTCTTAGTTGGGGATGGGGTGACATGTGCACGGTAGAATATTGCACCTACTAGATGCCACTAGCACCCTCCCTGTAGCCATGACAATAAAAAAAAAAATTCTCCAGAAATTGCCAAATATCCTCTTGGAAACAAAATCACTAAGTCATATCAAGTCTAGCTTATGTATCTATAAGCAGGATTCAGACTCTCCCATTAAAGACATACACATACACACTTAACCATGGATCTATCTGGTGATACCACATCTCTCTTTCCTTCCTTCCAATCAAGCACCTTGAAAATATAGCTAAAGCTTATTTTCTTTACCATCTCACTTTCTATTTATTTCTTGCTTTAGTATCTTTTAAAATGTAACATTTGGTACAAAAGAGGATATTAATAACAAATGTGTGAGAAAGTAACATAATAAAACTAACACCTGTGAACCCATCATCCAACTCAAGAATGAGCATATCACCAATCCATTGCAGGAGCAGCTGCCTTCTTTTTTTACATTCCTCTGCATATGCCTACTGCTGCCCAGAAGTAATGACTGCCTTGGATTTTATGTTTATCTTTCCTTTGTTTTCATCTTTAAAAATATTTTATCATATATTTCCATATACAGTATATATTGCCTATGTATGTTCCCTATACACTATACTATTTTTCATTGCTACTTTTGAGCTGTGTAAAAATCACATACAATAGTATGTTGCCCTCTTCTGGGATTGTTTTTTTGTTTTCTTTTCTTTTATTCAATATTATTTCCTAGATTTCATCACATTGCTTATACTTATACCTTATTTACTATAGAGGTAGAATAGTGAATTATGAGCACAACTCATTCTTTGTGGTTCAAATCCTGGCTATGCATATGTAATAATGGGCAAGTTCCTATTGCCCAAAGAGACCCCTTTTGTGTCTCTGTTCCCTCATTTATAAAAGAGGAAATGTTAGTCCTGAGGATAAAAATGAGTTAATTTATGTAAAGAGTCAAGAACAATACTTGGCACACAGGCAGCACTATTTATAAACTCTTATTTACTTTGACTTCTCTGTAATATGTTCCATCTTATGAATATAGCACAATTTATCTATCCATTTCATCTCAAAGGACATTTGGGTGGTTTCCAGAATTTAGTTTTATCAGTATCACTATGATCATTCTAGTAAGCATCTCCTGATAACATATATGCAGGAAAGCTTCCAGGGCATATATTCAGGAGAATTGCCAGTTATAGGATAAGTTACTGTCAAGATAACACCAAATAGCTTTCCAATGTGATTATACAAGTTTCCATTTCCTTCATCATGACTGAGTTCCTAGTTATTCACATACTCTCTCAAACTTCTTCTGTTGGTCTACTTGATCTATATAATCCTCAATATCTTACGCTTGAATTATTTGTTTATGCACCAATACCTCACTATCTTAGCAACTGTACTGTCATTTTAATTTTCATTTATTTGGTTATCATTTTAATAACCCTATTATTATTTCAGAACACGTTCAGTGTAAAAATTTAAAAACACAGAGAAAAATAATAACATAATACCTGGTATGACAAGTGCTATAAAGAAAAATAAAGCAGCTTAGGGAGATAAGTGAGTAAAAAGGTTGTTAGGTGTAGCAGGGAGGTTAGGAAAAGATTTTTCTGAAGAAGTGATATGTGAGAAGACACCCAAATAAAATGCCCACTGTCTGGATTTCATGGCTCAATAACCAGTTGTGGGTAGTGGCTACCATATTGCACTGCAGAGCTGGAGAAGTGACATCAGAGTTTATGGTTGAGGTTGATTTGAAGGACCAGATCACTGAAACAGTAGAGGATAGGGCATTGATTTTCTAGGGTCATGGTTGGTGAATCATCTTTGTGAAGAGAAGGACAGTAATTTAGGTGAAAAAATTCTTTGATTAATGAGGAGAATGTGGCAAAGGAAGATGGTAGATGACTAGAAGGAGGAGGGTAGCAGATATGGTATGATTGTGATCACATGAACTTTAAGTAGCTATAGTTTTATTTTTATAATTTTGTTTTATTAAATAAATATTGGTAGGTGAGTGTGGAGAGAGGGAAAATTAGGAAGAGGTAAGAAGGATCAATGAACATATCTTCCTCACATGTGGGTTCAGAGTAAAAAAGCAAACCCATTAAAGACATCTAAGGGTAGAGAAACAGTAATCTTGAGGAACAATCTGGTTTTAATTAGAGCAAGAAGATAAAGGAATCTGGGGAAAAAGAGGTTGAAGTTAGAGGAATTTGGGTAATGATGTTCCGGAGGATTTAGCAGAAGGGTTTGAGATATCTGGGAGGGTGGAGTCAGATTGGGGGCTATACAGAGCCAAATGGGATATGAGTCCAAGTATTGATCATTGACCTGGGTGGGTCAATACTTCCCATGGTGCCTACAGTCAACAGGGACATGTCAGGATGGATTAGTCCAGAGGATCTCTCAGGTAAGATAAGTAACCTTACACTTTAACTACATTTAGAAAATTTAAGCCGTCAATCATGTTGATCCTCACTCTCCCATCACCAAATCTACTATTTCTTTATGATGTTTTCTACCTCTTTCCTTATTACATTGGAGGCACTCTAACCACCCAATCCCAACTTTTTTTTAAGAGATGAGCTCTTGCTCCATTGCCCAGGCAGGAGTACATTGTTACAATCATAACTCATTACAAACTCTAATTCCTGGGCTCAAGCAGTCCTCCTGTCTTAGCCTGCTGAGGAGCTAGGACTACAGCATGCCACCACACCCAGCTGTTTATTTATTTATTTTGTAGAGACAGGGTCTTGCTATATTGCCCAGGCTGGTCTCAAACTCCTGACCTCAAGTGATCCTTCCACCTTGGCCTCCCAAAGTGCTGGGTTTACAGGCATAAGTCACTGCACCTGGCCTCTTTTCCCCTTTTATGAAATGGCCCTCCTTCTACATGTGCTCTAAATCCCACTATGTTAACTTTCTTAAGGATTGGTTATTTGCTATCTTTTCTACATTATCATTTCTTCTTTTTATCCCTATAAAAATCAACAACAAATGTAGTTTGTATTTGTATAGGGGTGCTTAATTGTTTTGTGATTCATGGATCCATTTGGGAGTCTGGCAAAACCTGTGGACCCTTACAGGCACAAAGTAAACATATAGAATTACAAAGTAAAATATTGTAGTAAATTTACCAGAATGTAAATATATTAAAATAATCTATCATAATAATCAAATAATAATCATGATATGATAACCTGTACCTTCTTTAACATATTAGATAATAAGACCTAGCAACAGGTCTCACTCATAAGCACCATGATTTCAAATTAATGATGAATGTTAATGATATTTTGAGATAATTGCCACAACTGTAAAGTAACATTAAAATATCTTTTATTTCTCTTAGCAATTAAACCATAGATACTGCTAATACTGCTGTAGTTTGCTTTCTACATTTAATGATAGAAATGCTAAATTTCAGTCAGAAGTTAATGTAACTAATGATGTAATTTTTTTTTTCTGAGTTGGTGCATTTCCAGAATTCTCTATTTAGACCCCAATTAACAACTCCTGCTGTGTAATTGTCACTTTATAAAGCATCTTAAAACTTTGAGTAAAAAATAAATATAAATTTCTCAGCTTAGCAAAAATCTACTCATGATTTACTCTTGTCGATCTTTTTAGCCTTATCTTCACTTATCTGCACTAACCCATGGACAGTTGTCCCACTTGTATTTGCTGTTTCATGCCTCCTCAGCCTTACACACTCCTCCCTTTCTTTGAAATAACCTCAAACATACTCAGTTTTTTTAAAACTACTTTCTTTCTTTTCTAACCTAGATTTGGAGGTGCTTCTCCTTGCCGTTCCTTATCCCTCAGTCTGACTTTGATTCCTATATTGTATTAAAGCTGGCTGTTTACTTGTCAGTCTACTTTATAATATGGCCCCTTAGGTACTATGTTTTATTCATCTTTGTAGATGTAGGTGCTTAAGGAATGTAGGCATTGAAAGAATGAGAAAGTGTGTCTGTTGCTAATCTTAACATGGTCCAATAAATCTATTCTCTTCCCTGTCTGCCCTCTTGCAAATCTCATTGCACGTATTGTCAGAACCACCTTCAAACTAAATATTCTCTAATTTCTTTTAAGGTAATTTTGTCTTCCTTTTACTTACCCCAACTCACCACCCCCACCCCAACTACCTACCTACCATCTACCCACTTCCCCTATGGCAAACAGGGTAAGGATTGTGGTTTACAGTATAGTAATTTTAACCTTGGCTGCACATTAGTAAACTCTCAAGTATCTTGTAAGTAATATCTGGGTGGGTGACTTGAGACCAGCACCCTTCTCCCTGGCGGGGTCTCAGGGATTGAATTCCAGGCCCCAGGAGTCAGACCGCCAGACCAGATCCTGTACACCCAGGTCTTGATAGCATCGCCCAGGGCACAGAAAGGATATTTGTGAATAAGCCTACTCAGGTGTGTGTGCCTTCAGGGGCAACCCTCCTCACACGGGAGGGCCCTGCGCCCAGCTCAGGCTGCTAGCCTGGGCAGGGAACCTCCAGATCCACATCACAGCCAGGGGAGATCCACTGGCTTGAGGTCTGCCTGCTGGCAGAGACCTGGGAGAAACTGTGGAATAGGGGAGGGTGGAAAGGAGCGAGGCTGCTCCAGACTGCAGGTCTTAGACACCCCAACCCCCACAGGCAGACTTTGGGCTGAGTGGGGCCATTTCAGCCCCTCCCTGGCAGCTTTGCCCAGAAGCAGATAACAGAACTTTGACCCCTGTTAACAGCATTTGTGGAGCTTGAGGGCAGGCTCACCAACCCAGCTCCACCCAGACTCACTCCCCACCTGCTCCTACTGAGGTAGAGAATGAGAACACACCTGGAAGACCCAGGGCACCAGCCACCCCCTGAGGCACACTAGTTATTAATCTTCTGTATGTCCTTTTTGCACCATCTAAATATTTATTGTCTTAATTATTATTTAAATTCGATGATTCTGATATGCTGCCATTTCTTCTTTTTTTCCTTTTATCATATTATGGGGGTACAAATATTGTTAGGATTACATATATTGCCCCTGCCATTCCTCCCCCCATGCCCTGCCTTACCAAAACATCAAGCGTGTCCTACCCCCAGGTGGTGTGCATCGAACCTTACTTATTTTGTAAGTATATATCCTTCCCCTCCTCCCCCATCCCATCTGCCCAGCACCTGATAAAAGTTTTTTTTTCTTCCTTTTTTTTGACCTTTGGGTTACATTGTATATCTTTGCCTTTCCCTATGAAAGGTTAGAAGTATTCTCTCTCCCCCCCCCAATACTCGCCACAATGCTCACCTGTGTATCTCTCCCTCCCCCAAACCCTGGTGAACACTACCACCATTTGAGCACCATAGTTTTAATTAGTCAGTACCAATTTGATGGAGAGTAGATGTGGAGCCCATTTTCTTGATCTTGTGTTGCCTCACTTTGGATAATGGGCTTAAGCTTAATCCAGGATAGCATAAACGGTGCTAGCTCACTGTTATTTCTTAGAATTGAGTAGTATTCCATTGTGAGCATATACCAAATTTTAATTATCCACTCATGAATTGACGGATATTTGGGTTGTTTCCATGATCTTGCAATAATGAATTGTGCTGCCATAAACATTCGGGTGCAGATGTCTTTATAGTAGAATGTCTTATGCTCTTTTGGGTAGATGCCCAACAATGCTATTGCTGGGTCGAATGATATTTCTATATCTAGCTGTTTGAGGTATCTCTAAATTCTTTTCCACAGAGGTTGCACTAATTTGCAGTCCCACCAGCAGTGTAGGAGTGTTCCTGTCTCTCCACATCCTCATCAGCATTTGTTGTTTTGGGATTTCTTGATACAAGCCATTCCTCACTGGGGTTAGATGGTATCTCATTGTGGTTTTGATTTGCATTTGTCTGATGATTAGAGATGTTGAGCATTTTTTTATGTTTGCAGGCCATTATTCTGTCTTCTTTGGAGAAGTTTCTGTTCATTTCCATTGCCCATTTCTTGATGGGATTTTTTGATTTTTTTCTTGTTTATTCTTTTAAGTTCTAGATAGATTCTTGTTATTAGACCTTTATCAGAAGTGTAGAGTGCAAATATTTTCTCCCAGTCTGTGGGTTGTCTATTTGCTCTAATGATGGTTTCCTTTGCTGTGCAGAAACTTTTTAATTTGATGAGATCCCATTTGTTTATTTTTGATGCAGCGGTGATTGCCTTGGGGCTCTTCCTCAAAAATTCTTTGCCTAGACCAATGTCTAATAGGGTTTTCCCAATGTCTTCTTCTAGGATTCTTAAGGTTTCATGCCTTAGGTTTAAGTCTGTTATCCATCTTGAGTGAATTTTTGTGAGAGGTAGGGATTCTGTTTCAATCTTCTGCATGTAGCTAACCAGTTTTCCCAGCACCATTTATTGAAGAGAGATTCTTTTCCCCATTGTATATTATGGCTACACTTCAAAGTTCTACCAAACATACAAAGATGAACTCATACCTATACTACAGAAACTATTCAACACCATTGAGAAGGATGGTATCCTTCCTAACTCATTCTATGAAGCCAATATCACCTTGATACCAAAGCCAGGAAAGGATGTAACAAAAAAAGAAAATTACAGATCAATATCCCTCATGAATACAGATGCAAAAATCCTAAATAAAACTCTAGCAAATAGAATTCAGCAGCACATCAAAAAAATAATTCACCATGACCAGGTGGGCTTTATTCCAGGGATGCAAGTCTGGTTCAACATACTCAAGTCTATAAATGCAATTTATAGTTGCATTTATAAAGCAATAATAGTTAAATCAGCCTGGCACTGGCACAAGAACAGAAGCATTGATATCTGGAAAAGATTTGGGATACCAGAGATGAAACCATCGGTATACAGCAACCTAATATTTGATAAAGCAGACAAAAATATGCTGCCATTTCTCAGTGAAAGGAGTACTACAGATTTTGGGGGTTTATCTAAGTTCTCAAAATATATGGAGATATATGAAGTATGAAGAAATGAATAAAACACTCTCTACCCTAAAGCATCTATAATGTAATAATCAAGATGCATAGATACACATGTACTATAGACATCACAATTTGAACAGTCAATAATAAAGATCCAAATAAAATGCTAAGAAACTATAGAAAAACTTGGGGAAGTGGTTCCTAAAGGACATACAGTTTAAATTGGGCTTTGAATGATAGAATTTTGATGAGTATGGCAGTAAGAACAAAGTAGATAGGTGGAGGAAGGACAGAAAGTTTAGAGTAATGTGGAATAATGACTAAAGCCTTGGCTGAAAATAGATAGGTGGAGTGGGGGCACGTGGATGGGAACAGGGTACACAGTGAGAGTTAAAGATGGAAATTTGGCTGACACTAGCTCATGAGGAATATGCACTACAATGCTCTTGAAACAGAATCTTCTACGTAATGCAGGAGTCACTGGAGAATTCTGAAGATGGACATAAAATAATTCAAATTATAGTTTAGTGTGATTACTTTAACAGTAGCATGTTGGATAAATGAAAGGAAAATGAGAATAGAGCCATGAAGCCAGTAAGTAGCACTTAGAATTTAAAACTATGCACATTTGTTTAGGAAGACATCATTGATAACCAGGTTACTGCTCTGGAGTGAACTTCCTGTCTCCCAAATTGGTCTTCAGTTGGTCATTAGTTCTACTAGTTCTGCCTTTGGTAATGAGGTGTTTCTTTCCTGATGGTTCTTGTTCCCTTTGCATGATTGCACTTTATACTAAGAATGGTTAAGAAGGGCATTTATTGAAACCTTAAAATCTGTACCCCATAATATGCCAAAAAAAAAAGATAATAATAATAAAAAAAAGAACTGGTAGAACAGTTAGCTGCTGGTGACAGTAGTAAAGAAGAACCTCTGACTAGTACTAGAAGAACTATACTTCCTTTGTTTCCTCATGGCAAAGGTTGAGATCCCCCAGAGACTCTAGTATTCAGTCACAAGTAACATATTAGCTTGTCTATGTTCTGTCTATATAGCCCCTTGTGATCTGTACACATTTGAAAAATACTAAGACTTTTTGAAAGCAAATCAAAATTTTTCTCTAGAAGATGCCAACACTAGTTAAGGTATAAAATTTTCTTTCATTTTTCCCATTTTATGAAAAAAATAAAAATGGTTATATTTATTTAAGCTATATTTTATAGCAACTCATAAAATATTCCATAGTTAGCAATAAACTTTCAGTTCAAGAAACTTTGATCTACAGTTTTTCTCTAAGTTTCAGCTTGTTTTTCTAAAACTGTTCTCACCACTATAATTTAAAGCTAAATTTAAACTACTTACTTTGGATATCTGTAGATATGATAGCTCAGTTAGATAATTATATTTATAAAAATATGTATAGTTTTCTCATTCAACCTCATTGCATCAAAGGTGGGAAAAAATCTTGTATTTTAGAATTTAATATTTTATTGAGTAGAAAAGCATTAAAATACAATTTGCATATAAATGTGCAAATGTGATATTTCACATTAATGACACCAATTAAGTAAATTTCATCCATACAAAAGGGCATGCATCAGACCACAAATATTTGTGTAGTTATAATATTGTTCTACTTCAAATGCTTTGAAGAATAAGACTTAAAAGCATAAATTTTGTCTATAGTCTAAAAGATTATAATTGCATATGAACTACTAGAATAATGACACTCATTATTATTAAGTATAAAAGCATAAACACTGAGACAGATAATGTGTGTCAGGTTAAAGATCACCATTTATAAACCATTAGGATTATTTTAATTTGTTATATTCAAAATAGATTTTCTTTTAATGGTATCTATTGGGTGTATAATTAAAATATACGTTGATGAATGTCGGTACTGTACATAGATGGAAACATAGAAAGAAAAACAATATAAACAAGAATTTATTAGAATAAAAGCAAAAGGAGAATATAAAATGAAATTATATTAGAGTCTTAGTTACCTAAATATATTCCATGAAGATAGACTTGTATTAACTGGATTGTTTTATTTTTTAAATAAAAAGAAAATATATTTTAAGACAGTGAAAAATTATTTCGTCTTTCTTAATTTGGTTTTGCTCCTTTAAATCTCTAAATGTCATAATGTCCTGTAACAATAAGCTGTTAAATCCTTAATTCTGGTTTAATTATGAGACTCAATAGGGAGTCTAGAAAAAATTACTTCATAATTTAATTTATATATTTTTTTTTCTCCTTTGCGATATGTAAGAATAGTAAATGGCCTATTAATGTGCAGTGGACTGATTAAATTATATTGTAGGGGTATTGTGATGAAATGATGTGTATTTAACCTTTTGCTTTTTGAACCTTTTTTGGTACAGAGAATTTGGAAATAACATTACACCCTGTTGTTTAACTGCCTTTAAAAATGTTTTATGCAGAACAAATAGCTTAATTTTATGGGGTTTTGTTGATGCTAAACTCTGGAGCAGAACCAAAAGGCATCCTGACTGCCAAAACAAATGAAGAAAATCATTTCCTTTACTAGCTTGGCAGAACATTTGTACATGATGGCTTTAAAGCCATCAGCTTTTTAAAAAATAACTTTCGATTTCCAGTGAGGTCATTCTTTGTCATATTTTGTCACCTGAGTTAACATTTGGATGCACAGCCTGTTAAACATTGTTACAAAACAAGACAAAATAACAAGAAAACTTTAATAAACCTATAATTTTGTTGTTCCTTTGGAGGGTTCGCATGTATTGGACTTTACTGTGATGAGTGCTCATAATTAATATTTTGCCTGTCTCCCTACCATCTATCCAGAGTGATCTGTTCAACATCTTTTTATCTGTCTTCAGAAATCCTATCAGTCTTTCAAAGATTTAGATCGCTAAAGTATTTCCTTCTTTATTAAACTAGAAAATTTTGCTTGTTTCATTCATTTGACACTTGTTACAGCGTTTTCATGTCAATGAATCTGATGTCTCAAACTTACTGTAAGCTCCTTTAGTGGATTGACTTTACTAAGAATCTGATAAAGTTATATTGATAACAAGCCAAGCAACAGACGTTGAATAAGCAGAGACTGTTTAAGGCATTGTACCAGGTAGGCATTGGTGGAGAAACAGGAATGCCACTGCCTTATCCTCTGTAATGTATAGTCTAATAAGAGAGCTACACTGAAGTACACAAATCATTGTAGTCCAAGTAGAGAAAATAAGAACATTATAGGAGATCAAAGGAAAGAGAAACACTATCAGTTGGAAAGCTATCAGAAATGGGTTTGTTGTGAAATACTTTGTAAAATGTGCCTGAAAATATAGTTTTGTCATTCTTAGAGCAATTGCCATTTTAGTTTTGCTGCTAGGAACAATGTATGTTCTGACAATCCTAGAAAAGCCATTTAATTGTCTTCACCATCACATATTATCTTTTGTTTGTGTCAAAAACTGAAGGGCCTGAGGCTTTATCTTACTTTCAAGACAGGTTAGCCTGTCACAGTTTTATAGATGCTGTCAGAAGCCATTAGACCCTTGGGTCAAAGACAAAAGACTATTACTCATGGTACAGTAGGTGGCAAGAGCTTCATGTTTCCATCATGTCCTTGTCCTCCATTCCCCAAGTCCTGCAGGGGGTGATTCCTAGCAGGCAAGGTAGACAGTACTCACTCAATGGATATGTGATACATCTGAGGAACTGCAAGCTTAGGTAGCACCCAACCTTATGGGGACTATTAGCAAACTTGTCCAACCTTTGCCCAGGGGAGACATTATTTTTATTATGCTGGTCAGGAAACAAATCTTCCATTTTTCCCTGGAGGGAAATTCTATCTCTATCTTTCCAGCGTATTTGAAAAGATATTCTGGAATAACGCCTATCCAAAGATGTGTAAAAATGCTCCCCAAACAGTGTGTTTAAATAATCCTGGGAATAATCATTATGAAGCCATGGTTTAGGGCAATAGGATTATACAGTATGGAATTAGAGTTTAAAGAAGCCACTACTTTACACAATAAGGAACAATGAATAAGAGGGGGTGCTAATATTCTAAAAAGAAGAAGATTCCTGCATCTCATAAGTATGTTATAAATATAGTGAATTATATTCACAATATATAGTGAATTATATATTCTGAATTATGGATGGGGTGTTCTCTAACTTATTCATATTGATAAGGGAATTAGTCATTAAAATCTTTCCAATAATAGATTATCCTGAAATGAATTTGTATTTTGTTAAATGTGTATATACACATACATATGTATATACAGTCTATATATACATGCACATGATCAAACATATCCATTTGAATAATTTGTGCATTCACAGTATAATCATAATTCCTAAACCAAATTTTATCTCAAGTTAAAATGGGTATTAGAAACCATCTGGTAAAATATATCCCTCAGTGCAAGAATATTTTTCCAAAATAATAGATCAAATCAATTTCATAAAGTCTTCAGCTTCACTTCTAGAATCCCTTTCCTACAATGGTGTTAGTGACTCTCCTCAGCCTCATGCAAAACTGCAACATAACCTGACATTGAGGTATTTATGTAATCTTTCTTGAATAATACATGAGCCACTGATGAATTCATTGCTAAAATCAACATCTATGTATGCGCTTTTGGCTTTTTAGTTGGTTTTCTTTTAGATCCCTACTGTTTTTCTTTGCTTATCTATTTTCTTGTGTTGCAACATTAACAACAAAATGTGTTTTCATTTAAAAGTTTACATGCTGCACTATGAAAGCTAAAGAACAACTGATGCTGAATATTGTTAGTAAGAAACTCTTGAGGCTCATTGCACCAATAAGAACATCAAAGCAATATTTTATACATATAATTTAAACCAGAAAGTGTCTATTCCTGTGATAATAAATTCTGTCATATAATGATCATCATAATTAAATGCTATTGTCATGACTTTTATAAATTCTCAATAGTATTTGTGTGTCAGAGACTGGATTTGGCTATATATTGTATAAGTTAAAGGACAAGCCTCTTTCACTACAGGATATAAATGTCTTACCTGATATTTTATGGGATACAGCTAGACAAACAACTTAAATAGGAATATATTTGGGATTCAAATGTAAATAATAGATTTCAAAAACTAAAATGCCTGTGAGGACCAGTCAGTTAAAAGAACAATCTGAAGAAAATCAGAGACTACCTGTTCCCATTGAAAGAAGACTTGAAACTTTCAACTCCAGAGGCATGTTGCTACATAGGAATGTACCCCCAAGTTGCTTTTCTTCATATTTTTCTAGAGGAAACAGAAATCTGTATTTTTATATGAAATTTCTCATGTTCAAATGTTGGCCACTAATTTAAAACTAATTACAGTTTGCTTACTAAATAAAAAAAAATCTTCAGTCAGCAACATCTAATAGTTTGTTCAATAACCAGAATGACTTTTCAGGCTGACAGATGGAATGGATGGAATGGTGATGGGTAGAAGGAGCGAGGGGAGATATGAGATAATAGAAACCTTAAGGGAACAAAGAAATTGTCATAGACATGAAAAGAGCCTGGCTTACTGGCATTGGCCTAGCCATAAAGTAAAACAACAATAAACATTGACACTGGATAGCAAAAGGTTGTCCCTGAATCATTCTCAATCAAAGCCCTTGTGGACTCAAACATTCTGAGGAGGAAGAGGCTATTTGTAAAAAGATTTATAATATCTTCAAAAGGCCCATGCTACTTGGCCGGAAATTTCTACTCCTTCATCAAAATGTTAACTTGACAAAAGAAAATGATTTTCCACAAAATGGAAGGGAATAAAAAAAATTCTGAGGTACCCTGCTTCAATAGAGGCAACAGAATAAAAACTATAGGGTATTTAGGTGAGAACCACCAACAACCCCTCAAAGATAAAATCTATCATCATCTGACCAGCAGAGCCCATGAAATTGACATGTTAGTATGAGATGGTGCTCCCATGGAATTCTGACCTAAGAAAGGGCTGACTTGGTTTTTCAGTTTGGTGGGAGAGGGTAATTGATCCAGCAGATGCGGGAATAAACCATATTAGCTAGGAGACTTAAGTTCTTGAGGTACCGGGAACATTAGGGAGCTTACCTGTTGCTGTAGTTACTGAAATGGATCACATTCCTTGGTTTCCATAGATCTATTGCTTAGTGGGTTTGCACAGAGAGACATGTATTGTCAAAAATAATTTTCTGGATAATATCAGCTCCTTGATAAAATTGTGGTAAGGATTAAATTAGATACTCTATTTAAAGTACTCAGCCCCAAAATTAGAAAAGTTGATGATGCCAAGTGAGGATATGAGGATATAGGAGTGCTGGCATAGACAAACTACCATTCTGTAGAGCAATCTGACACTACACTTATATATTTAATATACACTTACCCTAAGACCCAGCAACTCTGCTCTTGGTTATATATATATGATATTCTTACACAGATGCCAAAAGGGCATGTGCAGAGAGAAGAGGTAACAATGTTTGGTGTGGTAGATACTTAGAGGTAATCTGGGTATCGTAACTGGGAGAGTAGATGAGAAAATGTAGGGGACCCATATCGTGAGCATTACAGAGCACTTAGAGAGAGCAGACTACATGTGTACATAGGACTATGGAGGAATCTTACAAATCTAGTTCTTAGTTAAAAAATAATAAAGAAATGAGCTATAATTCCATTTATATTAGAATAGTATATTTATATTAGACTAGAATAGTACTTTAAATTAGAAATATATACATTAAATTAGAAATATACACAAAAAGCTATAGCATATACTTTGTAAGAATATATAATAGCAAATAAAGTACCTAATAACAGGATATAATATTTGCGTTCTGGGGA